>NW_022045145.1:0-116212 GCF_900880675.1 Sparus aurata | reverse complement strand
AAATGGTCAAAAAGGCTCAAAAGGATGATAAGCAGTAGAGTAAGAGGGCTGGAGGAGGTCAAAATGGTGAAAAAGGATGAAAATGTATCAAGTCAAAGGGCGAAAGAGCTCAAATACGTGAAAAAAGGATGAAAAGGTAAAAGATGTAGAGTAAGAGTGCTGGAAGAGCTTAAAATGGCCACACATACGCTGGATCAGGAGCAACCATAGAGCAAGCCAACAAGATTTTCGAGATTTCTATGTATATATTGCCTATGTCAAGTGAAATATGTGGAATCCAGATCCAGCTGAAGAGAATTCTTTCTGCAGATTTTCCAGCTGCTCTACACTGTAGCGATGATGTCACACACGCTGGCTCACGCAATACACACCCATTCTTCAGATACACACGCGGAGAAGTACAGAGAGTAAGATCAAAGTGTCCCCATTAGAAACGACTGGGAGAACCTCTCCCAAACTCCTATGATTTCTGAAAGAACCGTAATGGTAATCGCCATATAATGTGTATGTTGAGTAACAGGAGACCTTGCTGAACACGTTGATGTTATTTTCATTTCGGTCGAGTGAGAAATGAGGGAACAGCAGCGAGAGACAAATCAGGTACCGTCTGATCTCGGCCAGAAATCTGGGCTCAAAATTAACATTGCGGCTTATGGACCAAGGTTTTGGGTTCGTGTCGCTCCCGGGCTTCTAAATCCAAAACTGTAAGTCCCACATCTGAAATGAGGCAACCAGCTGACACCCAACATGTTTTCCTACATTTCTATCCATATATTGTGTATGTCAAGTAAAAGGTGTGGGATCAAAATCAAGCTGAAGACAGTTTTGGCTCCCATTCTTCGAAAGGCTCCCCACACTAGCGGTGATGTCACCCACTCTAACCGACGCAATACACACCCATTATAAAATCAGAAGACGGGCTCAAAATCCTCAAAACTAAAACTGCGATATTTTCAAAACCGTACTAAAGTTTTAAAAACTGAATACATCGCCAATAGTTCAAGGTCTTGAGACCGTTTTAAAGTTTGAATGGTGTCTCTCGCTCAATGTATGAGGGAGAAGATGAGGCTGAAAGCCGATGAGTTTTGAAGAGGATTTGAAGCTTTTCCCATTTGATTCAATGTTAAATTTTTTTTGGAAAAAGCTGAATTATTGAAAAAGTTGAAAAGTTGAAAAGTTGAAAAGCATAAGGTTGAAAGAGCTGAATGAGCTGAACATTTGAATGTTGGAATGGTTTGAATAGCTGAACATATGCTGAAGTTATAGCAGAATGAAATTTGAAAAAATCCCCATAAGAGTGAATGGGCAAAATTTTGCAGAAAAAGCTGAATATTTCCAAAAGTATAAAAGGTAGAAATGAGAAAAATAGACCCGATCATGTCCTAAACAAGCTGAACATTTTGATATTTGAATGGTTTGAATCGGTCAAGATTTGTAGGAGGAGATAGGTGCCAAAAAACGTACGGAAGAAGAATAATAACTAGACAATTCCCCGCCGGGAAATCGCGAGAGTGGGCTGTGCGCTTTGCCCCGTGACGACAAAGCAAACATGGCATCAGCAAGGTTTCCTCACCATCAAGCGGGAAAGGCCTTAAAGAACACACTCGTCAAGTTTTGAGGTCCTAGTTTCAGAAATACGGTAATAGGAGCGAGTTAAAAAAGGCCGCAGTTTTGCAAATCCTCTTCCCGATTTACATTGGAGTGAATGGAGCAGTTGAGAGCTACTCTTGTCGGTTAGAGGCAGATCAATCCAAAACCATAAATCCTACCGATAAAGTAGACACATTGGGAGAAAGAAGACACGTGTGGCTAAAACTCTGGAAAATATCACTGTTTTTGAGCCTAATTTGTGGCCAGGATCATCACGGAAAGAGAAAATGTCTGAGCAAATTTTGAAGTTCTCTCACTCTGTCAGTTGGCCCTCTCCACTCTGCTGCACGAACATTCCGCCATACACAATCATTGAAAACCCAGAATTTTTCCAAAATCACTCACCGTCATTCAAGGATCACAGTTCAAAAACTACACATCATAGGAAAAAAGTTCAAATACAATTTAAATACTCAGTACTTGTGCCTACATTTTAAAGCTGAAATGGTGTTTCTACGTGAACGTATGCCAGAGCAGGAGATGTTTGAAAAACGTTGCAGATTTGCGACTTTTTTGGCCTCCCCCCATTCATTCCTTATGGGAAACTTTATCGCAGTTTTCGCGACTTATGTCGTGATAAATTAACATTTCGTGAAGCTGAATAATAGCAACCCGAGTCCGATCGAGCCGCACATTGAATGAGCAAAAAAATAATCATTAAATGTAGTTTCAATGTTGGGAAATATACTGTGTGTGCGTTTGTGGGCATGTGAGTGCACGCTTAAGCATTGCTGTGTGTGTGTGTGTGTGTGTGTGTGTGTGTGTGTGTACATGTCTCTCTGTCTGTCTTTCTGTCTGTCCGATGTGTGTCTCCAGTCTGTCTGTCTGTCTGTCTGATGTATGTCTCCTGTCTGTCTGTCTGTCTGTCTGTCACTCTCTCTCTTTGCCCAGCTGATTTCGGTTGCTAGGTGACAGTTGGCAGGGGCCGTAGCAACGGACTGTGAGGGAGTCAGTTGGCCCTCTCCACTCTGCTGCACGAACATTCCCCCATACACAATCATTGAAAACCCAGAATTTCTCCCAAATCACTCACCATCGTTCAAGGATCACAGTTCAAAAACTACACATCATAGGAAAAAAGTTCAAATGAAACAAAAATACTCAAGACCTGTGCCTACATTTTAAAGCTGGAATGGTGTTTCTAGCTCAATGTATGCCAGAGCAGGAGATGTTTGAAAAACATTGCAGATTTGCGAGTTTTTTGACCTCATCCCATTCATTCCTTATGGGAAGTGTCTCGCAGCTGTTCGCGTCTTACGACGCGAAAGATTAATATTCTAGAAAACTGAATTATAGCATACAGAGTCCGATCAAGCCGCACATTGAATGAGTGAAAAAATGATCGTTTAATGTAGTTTAAATGCTGGGAAATATACTGTGTGTGTGCGTCTGTGTGCATGTGAGAGCACGCTCTGTGTGTGTGTGTCTACATGTCGCTCTGTCTGTCTGTCCGTCTGTCTGTCTGATGTGTGTCTCCTGTCTGTCTTTCTGTCTGTCTGATGTGTGTCTCCTGTGTGTCTGTCAGTCTGTCTGTCTGTCTGATGTGTGTCTAGTGTCTGTCTGTCTGTCACTCTCTCTCTTGGCCCAGCTGTTTTTGGTTGCTAGGTGACCGTTGGCAAGGGCCGTAGCAACGGCCTGTGAGGGAGCTGATTTGAGAGCAATTTCTGCCTCACATCTAGGACGTCAAACTAGTGCTATTTGGTCAAAATCATCATGATATCGACAATTTTTTTTCACGATCGAGCCAGAAAGGCCTTAAAGAACACACTCATTAAGTTTTGTGGTCCTAGCTTCAGAAATGTGGAAATGGCAGCGAGTTAAAAAAGAGTGCAGTTTTGGAAATCCTTCTCCCGATTTACATTGGAGTAAATGGAGCATTTCAGAGCTACTCTTGTCGGTTAGCGGTCGATAATTCAAAAACCGTAAATCCTACCGATAAAGTGGACACATTGGGAGAAATAAGACAAGTGTGGCTACAACTCTGGAAAGTATCACTGTTATTGAGCCTATTTTGTGGCCAGGATCGTCACGGAAAGAGAAAATCTCGGAGCGAATTTTTGAATCTTGCTCACTCTGTCAGTTGGCCCTCTCCACTGTGCTGCACGAACATTCCGCCATACACACTCATTGAAAACCCTGAATTTCTCCAAAATCACTCACCGCCATTCAAGGGTCACAGTTCAAAAACCACACATCGTAGGAATAAAGTTCAAATACAACAAAAATACTCAGGACTTGTGCCTACATTTTAAAGCTGGAATGGTGTTTCCACGTGAATGTATGCCCGAACAGGAAATGTTTGAAAAACGTCGCAGATTTGCGACTTTTTTGACCTCGTCCCATTCATTCCTTATGGGACATTCGTCGCAGTTTTTCGCGACGTACGTCGCGAAAAATTCATATTTTCCTGAGAAAAATAATAGCATACCGAGTCCGCCCGAGCCGCACGTTTTGATGTATTTTTTGTTGGTATTCGCTCAACGGTGCGGGGCGTGAAAAGTACCAAAAAAAGGACGGTAGAAGAAAAATAATAAAAAGAGGCGCGAGCAATAACAATAGTGGGCTGTGCTCCGCACAGCCCACTATGGACACCTATAGCTCTGCTATAGAGGTGTCCATAGTGGGCTGGCGAGCACAGCCCACTAATAAATTCCAGAAGAACAATAGTGTGAATGCTGAGTCAGCATTCACACTAACTAGAAAAATTTGTATTTCCTGCGAAAATACAGTGTGAAAACTGCAGGCTGAAGCGAGATCTGCTGAACGACCTGCCGAAAATGCATAAAACTCTAAGAATGTTGAAAGAAAGGCGAAAAGCTGTAGATTAAGAGGGCAGGAAGATGTTAAAATGGTGAAAGAAGTCTAAAAAGGTGAAAAGTTATAGGATGAAAGAGCTTAAATAGGTGAAAAAGGAATGAAAGGGATGAAAAGCTGTGGGGTAAGAGGGCTGGAGGAGGTTAAAAAGGTGAAAAAATATGAAAAGCTGTGGAGTAAGAGGGCTGGAAGAGGTTAAAAAGGTGAAAAAACATGAACAGTTGTAGAGTAAGAGGGCTGGAACAGGCTAAAATGTTGAAAAACAGCCAAGGGGTGAAAAGTTAAAGGCTGAAAGAGCTTCAAAAGGTGAGAAAATAATGAAAAGCTGTACTGTCAGAGGGCTGGAAGAGGTTAAAATGGTGAAAAAAGGATGAGAAGATGTAGAGTAAGAGGGCCTGAAGAGGTTAAAAAGCTGAAAAAGGTATGAAAAGGTGAAAAGGTTTAAGGGTGTAAGAGCTCAAATAGGTGAGAAAAGGATGAACAGGTAAAAAGATGTAGAGTAAGAGGGTTGGAAGAGGTTAAAAAGGTGATCAGAATATCAAAATCTGTAGAGTAAGAGGGTTGGAAGAGGTTAACCTCTTCCAACCCTCTTACTCTACATCTTTTTACCTTTTCATCCTTTTTTCACCTTTTTAACCTCTTCTAGTCCTCTTACTCTACAGGTTTTCATCCTTTATTCACTCTGTAATCTCTCATGTTAACACCCAGTTGAGTGATGAATGCATTCATTGTGTCATGATATTTTTCTTAAAACGAAATAACAGCAAAATGTACATTTTAACAAGTTTAATCATACATTTATCAATATTCATATCATCGCACATAGTAATCCGTAATTATTGCATATTTACACATGATTTTAATAGAGAAATCTCAGAACAAGAAAATAATAATTTAAAGTAACTTATTTGATTATTAAAGAATTTATTTTAATTCTTAATAATATATAATACGAAATAATAATAATCGAAAAAGCTGGAAACGAGCTGCTCTAATACAAAAAAAGAGCCATTCCGATCACTGGTCATAGTCTCCACAGGTTACCTCCGTTCTCCTCGCACAGTCAGCACACACGGGCTTGTGGCATTCCAATTGTCCGACGTTTGGTTCCGTTTGCAGCTCTTTCGGATCGACACTGCCTCCGTGTCCGTGTCTGCTGCTGCTGCGGTGGTTGGTGTAGCTGCTGCCCACCTTGTGCCGACTGCCGCGGCCGCTTTTCCCCTCCATGTATTCTGCCCTCAGCTCCTCTGCCAGCTGCTGCAGGACCTCCGGGCTCTCCTGCTGCTGGTGCTCCTTGAATAAGATGCGGGCATTGATCCCAGCCAGGTCGAGGAGGAAGATGTTATAGAAGACCGCCACCGGCCGTGTACCGCCTGTGACGGAGTACTCCCTCGCATCTGGTCCGGGTCCTCGCCATACTTTGTGTTGTTGTGGTACATCACAGACTTTGGTTTTGCCTTCACCCCACTAAAGGTGCCCACACCAGTGTGCACGGTCCTCGGGATGCAGACAGTCTTCCTCGGCTATCCCTGGTACACAGTCCGAGTCGCATCACTTCAGCACCTAACAGCTCCGCTGGCTGTTTCACGGAGGGGGGAACTCCCGTATTTGTTTGCCCATGGTGCCAACTAGGCTATAAAATGCAGCTATATAATAATTAACTCACAAGTAAATTCGCAAGGAAGAGCAGCTGGAGGCTAACACAGAGACAAGAGAGACAAAGAGAGCAGCAAACCGCGCGAAAAATGAAACAATGAACCCCGCGAAATGATGAGCGGTCAATATGACCGCTTGTGGCCGGAATAGGTATAATCTATAATATTTTCTTTGTCTTTTGTGTAATTTATATAAAAACTATTTAAAATTAAAATTCAGACACATTTAGGAAAAGTCATGAAAGGGCAACATTGCATTTCTTCATTCAACAAGTTATTGCACATATAAATTTGAAAATGGTCAAAATGACCGTCTTAGCCGTTCTAGTGTTAACCCCTTCCAGCCTTCTTACTCTACAGCTTTTCATCCTTTTTCACATTTTTAAACTGCTTTGGTCCTCGTCAGCCTTTAACTTTTCACCTTTTTGCCTTCTTCCACCTTTTAAGCTCTTTCAGCCCTGTTACTCTACAGCTTTTTAGCCTTTTTAGATATTCATTTTTATGTCTTTTCAACTCCTTCAAACATACCATTTCATGTTCAGCTGGAGAAACTGTTCAGCTATCAAAATGTTAAACTTTGTTAGCCCATTAAACCTATTGCTTTTAAGCCTTTCTGCCTTACCAACTGTTTGAAAATTCTGCTTTTTCTGCAAAATCCCGACCATTCAGCCTGTAGTTTTATGCATCTCCGGCAGTAGGTTCTGCAGATTTCGCTTCAGTCTTCAGCATTCACACTGTATTTTCGTAGGAAATGCAAATTTTTCTAGTAACTTTAATAAATTACAGAATAACAATAGTGTGAATGCTGAGTCAGCATTGTTTCAGCTCCACAGTTAATAAATCAAGTTGCAATGCAGAAGTGCTCATTTTAACCAGAATTACTAGCTGTTAGTCAGAAAATGACTAACGATGTGTTCTACTATGATTACAAGACTAATCAACTATGACTGGTGTTCACTAAGGACAAAATGCATTCTAACAATGATGTATTTCAGCTGAGGATTCCTAAAGGAAGAGGTGCCGTAGAGGACGAGGGTGATACTCTTTAAAAGTCCTTGTTACGCAGGTATGGCACTTCAACTGGATGACAGGGAGCCTGAGTCCCTGGTGGCTGCAAGGGCAGACGGAGCAGCAGTTGAATGAGCCGTGGCTGCTGCCCAAGTGATTTTATTGTACAGTCACTGCAGACTGTCGTGCCTGTGGTGCAGTGCTAAAACTTTTTACTGGATGTAGCAGAGGACTACAGAATCACTAAAAAAAACAGGCAGTCGCAGGCTTGGAGTCTGCAGGGAAGCAAGCTGTAGTGTAAGAAACCTTTACACCAGTTACTGAACAGGTACTCAAGTACTGTACTTTTTTAAGGTACTTGTACTTTACTTGAGTAGTTCCATTGTGTGTTACTTATACTAGTGTAACAACATTCAATTACGTCTGAAGTCACGGCGAACATCAACATAATCAAAATGCTTTATTCAAGTGTTGGCCGTGTCTGTTGGTTTAATGGTTGCTGTGCCACCAGGATTACATAAAAACAACTGGACACATTTCCATAATACTTGGATGACGCGAGGGTCTCGACCCTCAGTCAAGTATGATATTTAATGAGGATTAAATCCAAGGGGACTGTTGGGCCATAGAATAAAATAATGCATTTCAAATTGGTTGTTCAGTTATTTAATTCAAACATATTGACTCAAATATGCATGAAATGTGACTCTTTACATTGAACTTGTGTAATTAAATAAGATAGAACATTTCCACTTAACTAAAATACTGATTAAAGGTGCGATCGTAGTTTTATGGAAAAGGGAAAGATCATCGTTAAGCCTTGTGTAGTGTCACACCATACTGCTTTCCAAAACATCTTTGATGCTGGATGTTTGATGTGTGGGATCAAGCTGTGGTTATGACAACAACAACAAAGAGAACAGGTGTGTTGCTCACAGGTGTGGTCTGAGAAAGACAGGCAGCACAATGAGGAGGCAGAAGCACTTTACTGCACAGCAGGCTTGTAAGCTCATTCTTAATCATGTTGTGGAAAAGAATGACCAGGAGGACAATGCCGAACATGATGAGGAGGAAGTATCAACTTATGAGGTGACAGAGTCGACATACAGACCACATGCTACTTCTTCCTCTGAGGAAGCACCTGCAAATTCTGCTCTAACCAGAGTGATCACGCCATGACTACCTGCCTCGCATGCAGCTGAGGGCATTCAGACTGTTTTTATTCTGAAAAGTTAGTTTTTAAAAACAGCGTCCTAACTTAAGCAATATTACCCGAGAGGGTGTGCTTTAAAGTCATTTGAGCATGACAGTGATGCGGTCAGCACTGAAGTGCTCAAATGACGTTAAAGCATACCCTCTCGGGTAATATTGCGATTATACCAACAAAAATAAAATGTATAATCAAAATATATCTATGTTGATGGGCAATTTGCTCTCAAATTTTAAAGGTTTTTGCGAGTGTGCGTCGCGTTTCCATGGAAACACATGGGGTCTGACCAGTGTTGGGGCTCGTTACTCAAAAAAGTAATATATTACACATAACACATTACTCTCAAAAATAGTAATGCCTTACATTACATGAGGCAAGTCGCATGCAGCAGCATGTTCTGCTCGTGTTGTTGACGCTGCAACACGAGCTGCCCCCCCAGCCCGTTGTGTGCGATGCGTGCGACTATGCTGTTAAAATTGATTAACGTAGCAATGTAACGTAAGCAACGAGCTTGGTGAACTGTAATGTGATTACTACATTCAGAACAATAATGCCTTACACTACTTGTTACTGAAAAAAGTAATGTGATTACAGTAACAAGTTACTTTGTAACGCGTTACACCCAACACTGGGTCTGACTGATAACTGAAACAAAATCAGTTACGTCAGTAGACTCATATGTGTAATAGAACATAGTTTACCACTACAGCAAATAATCCAACCCTTAGTAACGACCTAGCAACAGAAAGGATTTTCTAGTCCCAGATGAGTGAACTCTGAGCTGACGTTAACGTTTTATCGTGGTCTCGGAATTTCCAGAACTAAATCAATACTGCACAGATAAACAGAAAATGCTTATTATTATTGCCCAAGTTAAAACAAAGATGTTGATTTTTTTCTTTTATATTTTTTATAAAACGTTTTCACAGCAGTCACAATAGTGTCTCTCTCACCCAAGGGAATAGGCTACCCTCTCGGCTAAAACAGGACACTTTATTCTATAAATGTGACTTTGGCAGCTGACAGGTGGTTTGTGATTTATTTCATGAATAATAAATAACGTTTCTAAAAAAAAATAATAATAAAATACTCAGCTCGGACTTGTTTTATTTTTATCGTATTATTATCTAATTATAAAGAACAGAGAAGTTCCAGATGTATCCAAACTGAGACCGCCAAATAAATCAAAATTAACAACAAACTATTTTGTAGCCTATTTTTCCGCCGTTTCCTACTCCAGCTCTGACAGTAAGTCAAAATATTACTCCGCCAAGTCTGTGGCAACATTGTATTCATCTCCATGGCAACATTGTAACTGCTAGAGCTGGAGTAGGAAACATAGACTAGAAAATCTTTTCTGTTGCTAGGTCGTTACTAAGGGTTGGATTATTTGCTGTAGTGGTAAACTATGTTCCATTACACATATGAGTCTACTGACATGACTGATTTTGTTTCAGTTATTAGTCAGACCCCATGTGTTTCCATGGAAACGTGATGCACACTCGCAAAAACCTTTAAAATTTGAGAGCAAATTGTCCATCAACATTGATGTATTTTGATTATACATTTTATTTTTGTTGGCATGATCGCAATATTACCCGAGAGGGTGTGCTTTAACGTCATTTGAGCACTTCAGTGCTGACCGCATCACTGTCGTGCTCAAGTAAGGGATTATCTATAGAGCGGCGATCACTATCGGGAAAATAAGTCCCGACAGGACGAACTGGACCCCGACGCGTAATAAATGATGTTATTACATGGCTCTTCTTAATGCTGTAGAATGCTCCATTCACTTGAATGTGCCTTCCCAACATTCGGTGGTCACTTATTTTCGTATAATTGACCGCTGCTAAGCATATTTGGCCGTTGTCAAGGAAAGTGGCCTTTTTGCCTCTGATTCACCTATTTCGTAGCACTCCGTGCTCTAAAATCTTTGCTCCGCAAGGAGTCCAGTCCCTTTCACCCCAGCGTCTTAGGTTGCTAAGCGACGTCAGCTGATCTGTAGTCTACTTCATATCGGAAAAAACACACTAAAAAATGTTGGGTTATTTTGGTAACCCAATTTATGGGTTGTTAGTGTTGGGTTAAATTGTTGGATTATTTTTATGAAGAGTAACCCATTTTCTGGGTTATAGGGCTATTATTTTAACCCAATTTCTGGGTTTTCAAGGATATGCACCATTTTTGGGTTGTTTTTCAGAGAATAACCCATTTTTGGGTTAGAGGCTTGTTTTTTTTGGTTTGTTCGTTTTTTTTTTATTAAAAAGATATTTGTTTCTTGACGGGGAGTATTTTATGGAGTGATCTCATTAACATTATTTATAATCACATACCTTATGTACATGAAATGCGTCCTTTACCTTTTAAAGAGGTACTAAATACTTAAGCATGCTGTTTATGAATACTGTGACCATACACAGCAATGTTGGTGATAATGATAATAATAATAATAATAATAATAAAAGAAATCATGATTCGATATGGTGAAATTGGCTCAATGGCTGTCTGCCGTTTGAAATAAATTCTCTGGAAAGGATGGGCAATGCTTCGAAACAGTGCAGTGAGCCTGGAATCCTAGAAGAGGAATTAGAAGAAGTGCAGTGGGCGGAGTTTGGAACTTGTGGTTTAGTTCAGATCTCAACTTCTCAACAATGTCGAACACCAAATAGTTGAAGTGGTGTTGTTAACTCACTATGGATTCAACACTGAAATATCAACAATTTTTGCGTTGTATGTCAAATCAACATTATTTTTACAACCATGACCTCTAAACATTTTGCTGAAATATATCAGCAGAAAAATAACGTTGTTCCAACATCCAAACAATGCTGATCAATTAACTGTTGAAAAAGTGCTAATACAGAAATAATGATATAATGTTGAAAGATTAACTCTGAATAAACATTTGTTGAGTCATGATAAAAGCGCTCTCTACATCTCCTGGCGTACTTTAAGAGAACTAGAGCTGGATTCTATTGGCTCTGACGGTTCGAGACAACACCTGCTTGCGCATGCGCGAAGTGGGTCTGTGTCGTCATCGTCAGGCTAAGCAGATTTTGACCTGGACCGGTTTGGACTGTGGTTGAATTTGGACTGCGGTAACAACTACAACTCTAGATTAGATAGTGAGATTTAGTACGTAAAAACATCACTTAAGTACAACATAGTTGAATTAAGTAATTAAAGTCCTGTTATTTCTATTGTTTTAAATAGGGATTATTTAAAAATAAACTTAATTTATATAGCACATGCTAAAATACAATAAAATCGATCGTAACAAATAAATTGCAATCATAGCCTATTAACCCTTTAAGCCCGCTCGGCCCGTGGACGGGCCGAAAAAACCCGACAGTAATTAAGACAGTAAAAAAAAGTAGTAAGACAGGACAACGGTGTTTACTTTCAATTGTTGATCAAATGTTATACTCTAATGTTCACAAAAGAAGGTGGGACGTGCATTTTAGATAAAACGTTAGTATTAAGAGATGATTTTAAACCTTATTGGTGTGAAATCCGCGACATTTAAAAAGTGCGATCCGAGGAAATAAATGCCTTGCATCATCGTAGAACACAATGTGGTGCGACCATGTTTGTAGTCCTTTGAAAGGGGAGGAGCACCTGAAATGAATGAGACCACGCCTTCTATGGACTACATTACCCAGCAGACAGCGAAACCCCGCGTAACGGTGACAGCGAAAATGCCTTGCAGCGCGCCATTACGAACAGTGCACGAAGGGGGGCGCCAGTCCTCTGTCACCAGCGTAACCACCTGTTGTTCTGTAAACTCCGACGGTGAGTGTGTGTGTTTTGCTGTAGCATTTAGTATTTCTTGCCAAAATGGCAAAGAAATATTACAAGGACATGGCTGAAATTTTGGCAGAGATTCACCGAGGGTCGGAAATGGATTTTTCAGACTCATCTGATTCAGAGAGTGGCGGCTCGGAGGAAGAGACAGTTACGCAGGACGTGGATCCCGTACACCAGTAAGTATTGGTATTTCTTTCTAATGGCTAATTTTTGTGCTAAAAGCCCATCCTAAGCACTGCCAGCCAAACGAAACACACCTCAAACCCTAAGCAAGTAACGTTATGTTAGCATGTAACAAATACACGGAAACAGCGCAGCGCGTCTGTTAGCAGGTCATGCTAACAGACGCTAACAGATGCTAACCGAACAAACGACATTGACCGCGTTGTGCTAACAGATGCTAACCAAACAAATGACATGTCATATGAAAGCAGAGGCTCTGCTGACTAAAACGATGTCTCCCCCTTCACTGTATATTTTATTTCCTTATTTTATCATTATAAAAAAATGTTAGTGTGTGAGTGAGTCATTTTTGGACAGGCTGTGCTCTGTAATGTACAGAATACCTGAAGAGGTTATATTTAAACACAGTACAGTATAAGAAAGGGGAATTCAATTCCATACTATTTTTTTTGTGGATGTTTCACTGCATTTGTCTCTTATGGTCTTGGTTTGCACACATTGGATGATGTGTGTCGTCCCAAATACTGTATACAAAAATATATACACATATATATATATATAAAGTACATACAAGTGCAAACACAATATAGTATAGGTCAGGGCTACTCAATTATATTGAATATTTTTACACATTTCCACTACCTTTGTGTCCTTTGGTCAAATGTACATACATCATTACATATTTTGTCCCAAATACTAATTATTATCATCATTTTCATAGCCAACAAGAAGAGGAGAGTGAGGCTTCAGGGCGATCATCTCCGCAGCCCCCCCCTACTCTAGACATTCAGCCACCCGTGTCTCCATCTGAGGCGTCACCTCTCCTATCAAGGTTTGTGTACTGATTATTTGTGTAGGTTTTGTCTCATACTGCTTCAATGATACATTTATATGCTTTTCTGCTGTTAGAAATGTATGTGATTCGTCAGTCCTTTCAATATATTTCTTTCAACATCTATTGCTCTGTTTTCATGCAACAGTGATCATGAAGAAGATGAGGATGTGGATTATGCCCCCCCACCACGCAGTTCCTCCAGGCGCCGATTTGCATCCTCCAGTCCCGGGTCCTCTTCCCCTGAAAAGCCAACTAAGAGAGGTCGTGGCCGTGGCTGTGGTCCTGGCCGTAGAGGGCAAGCCAGCAAGCGGCCAAAACTGGCTGCTCGAGACTTTGAGCCTCAGCAGGGGAGATGGAGGACAAAGGAAGAGCCAGATGTTGAACCCCCAACACCACAGTTCGAGCCAAAACACCAACCTGGCCCCAGGATTGACACCAATGTCAAATGGTCTCCCCTCAGCCTCTTCAAGCTGTTCTTCAGCAGCAGCAGTCTGCACAGCATTATAAATAATACAAATGCTAATGCTGTGCGACGATTGGCACAAGGTTCGAAGTACAAGTGGTTTCCCCTCTCAGTTGACTCATTTTACATCTTTCTTTCCATCATTCTCTTCTTTGGCTTGGTACATGTGCACTCCAGGGCAGACTTCTGGAGGAGGGAGTGGCCGTACCAATTTGTTTTCCCCAAGAGCAGCATGTCCAGGGACCGGTTTGAGGCCATCTTTTGGTCTCTTCATCTGTCTGATGTTACAGAAGATGAAGAGAATGAAAGAAAGAGAGGGACACCTCAGTTCGACAGGCTATTCAAAATTAAGCCACTCTATGGCGAGATTGTGAATGCCTGTAACTCCCTTTTCCAGCCGTACCAGAACATCACAGTCGATGAAAGAATGGTAGCAAGCAAAGCCCGCATTGGATTCAGGCAGTACATGAAAGATAAGCCAACAAAATTCGGCTACAAATTGTTTGTATTGGCAGACTCTAAAACTGGCTACACCTCCAATTTTTTTGTTTATCAGGGTAAAGATAAGAGTAAGGTCAAACTGAGGGGACAGAAGGATGATGGCCTCAGTGTCACATCCGTCATGGACCTGATGAGGTTTGACCTACTTGGAAAAGGATATCATCTTTATGTTGATAACTTTTACAGCAGTCCACTCCTTTTCAATAAACTTTTAAAAAATCACACGGCAGCTTGTGGCACCATTAGGACAAATAGAGAGGGATTTCCAAGGACGACAATCAACGACCTCCCAAAGAAGCCTGAGAGGGGAGACATGAGGTGGATCCGTGAGGGCAACCTCCTGTTTGCACGGTGGATGGACACTAAAGTGGTCAATCTCTGCAGCACCTTTCACAAGGCGTACAGCGGAGCCACTGTACTGAGGAGGGTGAAGAGGCCAGATGGAAACTGGCACAGGGCTCCTGTGGATGTGCCTGATGCTTGCAGGGACTACAACATCAACATGGGTGGGGTTGACCTCTCAGACGCCCTCATTCACTACTACTCGGTGCATGGCAAGACAATGCGGTGGTACAAGACGTTTTTTTATCATTTCATCGACATTGCTGTTGTCAATAGCTACATCCTGCACAAAGCTGTGTCCAGCAGTCACAACCAGGCCCCCATGTCCCACAAGCAATTCAGAGAAGTTCTGATGAGGGAGATGGTTGAGCAGGCTAAAGCTTTGGTTGCTGAAGCCACCCCCCGCCCGAGCCTCACCAACACCTGCATGCCTGTGTTCAGAGGGAGCACTGGCACTCAGGACCGCAGAAAGTGTGTGGTCTGTGCAGCCAAGGAGAAGGTGAAGGCCAAGCAGATGCCAGGCTACAAAATCAGGGACATGAAGACACCCCTGTACTGCTCAAGGTGCAATGTGTCACTTTGCCTTGTTCCTGACAGAAATTGCTTCCTTGAGTACCATAGCATGGGACTTCAAAAATGAGCCTGCGGCTGGCAAGCCATCCCTCCCACTCCCTTATAGCCCATTGTAAATAGTTGCATTTGTTGCACTTTTTTACTCTGTTGCTTGCTGTTTGTTATAATTGCTGTTACAATTGTTATTTTCAAGAGTACATTATTTTTCTCTAATTGTGATTGTTGGTTGTTTTGTTTACTTGCACATCGACGTTCTTGCACATTGACATTCCTGGCCATGTAAACAGTTGCATTTGTTGCACTTTTTTACTCTGCTCTTGTTCTTATTGTTGTTCCAGTTGTTTTATTAGGTTATTAC
Source organism: Sparus aurata (assembly GCF_900880675.1). Classification (NCBI taxonomy): domain Eukaryota; kingdom Metazoa; phylum Chordata; class Actinopteri; order Spariformes; family Sparidae; genus Sparus; species Sparus aurata. Next base: position 100,813 of record NW_022045145.1, on the reverse strand, counting down.
TGCTAATATCTGTTACTGGTTTCATAAAACTACTCCATGTGGACCAAATGATACATTTTGTTGTTGTTTTAATTGATTTTAATTGTACATATATTATGCACAATGGTACAAATTGATGAAGCACAAGGTAAATGTTATATCCAAAAGCTCCAGTAGATGGCATTACACTAGTCTAATGGACATAAGTTGTATTTCCCAGCCAGTTTCCATGGGAAGTGGAAAGTAATCCATTTGGCACAATTTGGCACAAAGTGTGCCAAATTGTGCCAATATGAGTGTCCGCCTGGTTGTATCCTTACTAAAACCTTTGTGGAGGCTTAGCCCTTTGCTCAAATTCTATCAAATTTGATAAATATGTAGTCAAGGATTTGCTGAAGGTAATCAATGGCATCTTTCTGCATAGAATCATTGTTGGCATAGTTTTAGCCTCTGTCAAATAGGGGGGAAAATCAGGCGAGGATAGAAATTTCACATTTTTTCACTGGTTTATTCCAATTTACTCAGGCATAGTGGCAGACACCAAAAAAATTTACACTGGGAATACATTCTCTGAAGTCCCTAGATGTCAAAGGACACCAAGAATATGCATATGAACGTTTTTGTAGTGGAGTAATTCTTCATTTACTTTGGGTATGTCTTTTTCAGTATTTTTTCTGAAAATATGGCCAGGGCTTAAGAGGTTAAAACAGTAACAATTTGATTGGGGAAAATGGTTTTGGTATTTCTATTGGCATCAGTTTCATGTAGCCTATACATTTTCTATTTCTACTAAGTGCTTAGCAGCTGCAGGGATAATTTCTTATTCCGAGTTAATTTCTGAATCACCCTCCGAAGCAGAAGGAGGCGCTAATGCACATACTACACTGATTCCTTACTGCTCTTTGAAAAAAACACAGAAGAAGAAAAGCTGGAACGTTGCAGAGAGAGACGCTTGGCGGCCGGAAGCAACAGGAGTCAGAAAGCTTGACCTACGCTGCAGCAGTCAGGACTTACTGTAAGTTTTAAATGTTAATATTTATTCACTTTTACGCCATGGATTGTAATAAAGTATTTTTACAGCAGAGGCAAAACTCCGCTAGCCACCATGGTGCTAACTAGCGAACCAATTACAATTAAAACTGCAAGCAGTGATGAACGGGCCCTCGCAGTCTGCGCGCGCGTTGGGGCGTGCCGCCGTCCAAACGCGCCACGGCTTAAGCCCCGTTGCTCGATCGTTGTTCACGGAGGCGGCACGCGGGGGGTGAAGATCAGCCTCTTCTCCCAACGTGTGTTTGTAACGCGGTGGGTTGCCCCTGCCAGTATCAAGCGCTTCAAGGTGAAGTCAGAACAACTTCCTGCAATCCACAGAAATCCAAAGGGACTGCAGGTCAATGATTTCTAAAACAGTTAGTAATCAGGTACGTTTTGACAATCGATCCTGCACCGTTACGTTGTGTGAAGTGTTACGGCCTTCTCTTTGCCTTTGTCTGGAATTCAGGCATGGACACCTGTGTTTTTGCAGGGAATAGATTGGAAGTGGGACAGAGAGGGGGGGGGTTGTGGCTTGCAGTAAACTTCCTCCGCCCTAAATCCGAACCTGGGTCCACTGCGTATGTGGCATGCACGCCAACCACTCGACTACCGGCGCAGATAAGACACTGCCTTCTGTTGTCACCGTGAAGGCAGGAAGGCAGCGCATCATAGGGGAGGATGGAAGTGGAATGCCACAGATTAAGATAGGTAGTGGAGTGCAGCCAGAGGTGATTCTTCCTTTTCAAAAGGGACAGCGGTCAAGTGACCAGGTTTGACGAGCGTCCTGCAGTAGCGGTGTTTGACCAAAGAACCCACTCAGTTGTTTCATATTGCAGTGGAATCCACTTCGTTCATCGCGGAAGAATTGGGCAGAATCACAACTACACACATCTTGTTGTGTGCCACCTTGACAGGGCAGACACAACACGCAAATGGCATTCTTAGCAAATTGGCTTATTTGAAAATTGTGTGCTGTGGCTTACTACCACTGACTTATCCATTATGTGGCTCAACCCATTACCCTTCAACTATGCCCTGTTGTAACGTGCAATTCAGACAAAACTACCTGCAAATGCCATGTACATCTGACTATGTCTGTCATCACTGCACATAAATATGTGTAGAATAATGCTTCATTTGCCTTCTTTCAAAAAATGTATTTATGGCTGTCTATCAGTGTCAAGCTTTTGATCTAAGTTCTGCTTTGTTTACTAGTTTTTATCCCAAGAAGTGCATGCTGCCACCTTTTGAAGTTTCAATAAAATCTGATGAATATGATAGATGTGCCTTGAAAGACAACAGTGCCATCTAGTGGCGACTTGCATCACCTACACCATCAATTCATGTGCTTCTAAGCAAAATTGACCACTTCCTGTTTGACTGAGAGTGTGGGTGTAAATGAGTCATTTGTGTGTCTTGTCATGACACACATGCCTGCCACATTTCATTCATGTACATGCATGTAGGACGCCCAAATTGCCTGAAATAAAACTTGCTTCATGTTTCCAGTGGGTGGCGCTATGGATATGACACAGTATTGATGCACAGATCTATTCAGGGCCACTCCCTCTAGATTCCCTCTAGATTTGGCCGAGCTAGGAAATACTATGAAGGAGATATCAGCACTTGATGCTTCATGACGAAGGATTGTTATGGCAGGCTCCACAACTGCCAGCAGGTATGACTTAGGATAAAGATTTTAATAACTTTTCATCTTCAAGGTCAGAGGATGCTACTGAGTGACTTTGAAGTCTGTGGTGTTACATCTGTAGGAGGAGATAATTTATGTACGAAGATTGGCATAATTCAACATGGCGGCCAAAAGCAAAATGGCAGACTAATTATTGACGCTGAGATTTGTTTTGGGAGACAGCCTCTACAGTTACGAGCAGTTTGGTGTGGATAGGACATTGTATGTTGAAGTTATAAAGTCTCGATGCTTGACGGCGTGAGGACAAAATGGTTTCCAACGCACCGCCAACTTAACCAAGGCGCAGCTGAATGATTTTAATAACTTTTGTTCTTCGAGGCATGAAGAAAATGACTGAGTTAATTTAAAGACTGTGGTGTTTAAGCTCTAGGACAAGATAATTTTCAAAGTAGGCATGATTTGGACAAAAATGCCGCCACACATCTAAATGACTGCCTTCCTGTTGGACTGACACTAGGAGTCCAAATGGGTTTTTTGTGCGTCCGGTCATGAGGAACATGCGTACCATTTTTTCGTCCTTCTATGTTACATGTAGGAGGCGGGGCATCACAATAGGGGGCGCTACAGAGCCCACGCGTCACGGCCACGCCCCATGACTACACAGATCTCATCAGGGCGACTCCCTCTGCATTCCTGAGAGATTTGGCCGAGATAAGACATTGTATGAAGAAGTTATGAGGACACGATGCTTTACGGCGAAGGATTTGAATTGACCGCTCCACTGTGGCCAGCAGGTATGACGTAGGATAAAGATTTCCATAACTTTTCATCTTCAACGTCAGAGGATGCTACTGAGTGACTTTGAAGTCGGTGGCGTTACATCTGTAGGAGGAGATAATTTAAGTACGAAGATTGGCAATATTTCAACATGGCAGCCAAAAGCAAAATGGCAGACTAAGTATTGATGCTGAGATGTGTTCGGGGAGACAGCCTCTACACTTATGAGAAGTTTGGTGTGGATAGGAAATTGTATGTTGAAGTTATAAAGCCTCGATGCTTGACCGCGAGGGGAAAAAATGGTTTCCATCGCCCCGCCCACTAAAGTATGTCACAGCTGAAAGATTTTAATAACTTTTGTTCTCCAAGGCATGAAGAAAATTACTGAGTTAATTTGAAGAATGTGGCGTTTAAGCTCTAGGACAAGATAATTTTCAAAGTAGGCATGAATTGGACAAAAATGCCGCCACACATCTAAATAACTGACTTCCTGTTGGACTGACACTAGGGGTCCAAATAGGTTTTTTGTGCGTCTGGTCCTGAGGAATCTGCGTACCACATTTCGTTCTTCTAGGCACTTGCAGGACGAAGGGATAAACATTAGGGGGCGCTACAGAGCCCGCAGGTCACGACCTCGCCCAACGGCATTAAATTATCAAATTTTTCACTAGATGTGACGTATATTCCAAATTTGGTGAGTTTTTGGGTATGTCCAGGCTTCCAAAATTGCCGTTAAAGTGGTACAGGAAAAATAATAACGAAGAATAATTCTTCCAATTACAATAGGGACCTCACAGGTCGATGACCTGCTCGGGCCCTAAAAACATTTCAATTACAATAGGGTCCTTGCAGGTTCCCTGCTCGGGCCCTAATAATAATAATAAAAATCATTTCAAAAACAATAGGGTCCTTGCAGGTTCCCTGCTCGGGCCCTAATGAATGTAATGGTTAGCTGCCAAAACTAGCGAACTAATGTTGCCTCCCAAACTGGATAGCCAGGGAGGCTGCAAGTGCTTGATCTTGCCTGTGGTAAGAATAAAGGAGATACACGTTGCGCTGGTGTTAACTTCACGGCAGCAGGATTTATTCTTCCTCTTTACATGTGTTTCAGCACTTCAGGTATCAACATTTCAACAGGATTATTAAGGCTAATGGCCTGAGCTTCAATCCCACTTATTATTTCAGATGGCCATTTCAACGCATGGAGTTATAAAACAACACTTTGCTCACATGTTCACCTTCTTTGCAAAAATACAACTCAATTATGCCGTTTGGACACCTTAAACCAACCCACTTCAAAACAATAATGAGACATCCTCATGTTCATGAAAAATAATAAATGAATTTGTTTTTACCATGTCTTTTTAACCAACACAGTTTCTCCAGTATTATGAAATTACCTTTTTTACTCTATAAGCTATATAATGTACTTTTTGACCATGTTCTCCTGAACCAATCATGAATCAAACATTATCCTGAATCAACAGTACACCATCTTCAGAAACATATTTTCTAACAACGTGGTAATTCAACAATTATATTCTTAATGCATTAACTGGATCAATGGCGCTGCACTTTGACTTCACAATAACATTTCCTGGTTTTGGCAATAACACACAAATATATCCATTTGGCTACAGATAAAAACCAGAAAACCACACATTGCATGAGAACAGGTTCATAAATAAAGTGCAGAGTACATTTAGTGCATTCACAGGTATTTTCCTGTTGTTCTGAGCAAGCTTCACACACTACGATGTAGGTCCGCTTAGCATTAGCCAGTTAGCATACCAGCCATCCCTCAATTCACATCAAACTCTCTCTTTAACTTGTTACTTTGGCTCGTATGTACACAACTAATCCTCAAGTCACACGTTCAACTCTTAACACATAGCATGTACACCTGATTAAATGCATATTTACTGACCTGTGGTAAGAATAAAGGAGGTACACGTTGCGCTGGTGTTAACTTCACGGCAGCAGGATTTATTCTTCCTCTTTACATGTAAATCCAATCCCACCACAAGCGCGATGCGCCACCTAGCGGCCTGGACGTGCCATAGCAGTGTAGTAGTGTGAGTGCAAGTGAATGATGAAACTAATAAAAATGAATGAAAAATTATAGTAGGGGTGTCTGTTTTTCTCTTATCTGTTTCTAACCCTCTACACTCTCCCCCACTTGAAAGAATGTCTCCTGACATTTGTTATCTTCCTGTGTCGGTGTCTAGTGTGCAAGAGTACAGAAATTGTAGTCATATTGGTGTGGCTGGGTGGGATAGTGGAAAGGGGCAAAACTTGGAGTCCCTGCCAGGAGTTGGTTGGATAAGAGTGCGTTCACATCTGCACTCCAAGACCGATATGATGGATGACCCAGAGTGTCATATGTGAACCGAGTGTCATATGTGAACCGTTCCCTTTTCGCTGTGATCTTCTCCGTTCTTCTCTCGCTCCTCCTACATCACCCATCCCCTCCACTGGATCAGGCCCTTCTATGACCAAATCTGGCTTCTGTGCCTCCTGCCTATCCTGAGCTCTCTCGGGTTCCTGTCTGACAGGAGGGCAGAATTTGCTGGCTGTTGCACGAAGCTTAGACTGCCTTTGTGGGTCCTGCTGTGACACTACAGATCTTTGCTGCTGGGGTCTTACAAGTCTATAGCACGAGATTCTGCTTCGGAGATCATCATGGTAAGTATACTCCTCTTCCTCATCAGAACTTTCTGTCACCAGGCTGTCACTGTTTTTTTTAGGTTGTGCTTGTCTTTTTTGTCTCTTCTTTTCTACCACAGGTAGTTCTTCTTCAAGAGGTAGGTCATTTACTGGCAACAGAAGGTTTCTATGAAGTATACGCAGGGACTTGCTACCTCTCTCAGGCTGTACTTTATAGACTGATCCATCTCCCACTCTTTCCACCACGCGATGTTCTACTTTCTTCCAGTAGGAACGCAGCTTCCCTGGACCCCCTCTCTCTGAGAGATTTTTCACTAGTACCCTGTCACCTGGCTGAAGAGTAACGCCTCTCACTCCCCTATCGTACTGTTTCTCGCCTTTAGCTGAGGACATATGACTGTTATCAGCAGCAATTTGATAATCTGCTCGCATCTGATCTGCCCACTGCTGTGCAAAGGTTTGATGGTTGCCTGTGTCAGTCTCTGTCCTGGAACCAAAGAGCAAGTCAATCGGTAACCGTGGAGCCCTGCCATACAAGAGGAAGAACGGAGAGTAACCTGTCTCCTCATGCCTCGTGCAGTTGTAGGCGTGCACGATGTGAGGCAGATGCTCTTTCCACTCACTTTTCTGCTCCTCTTGTAGGGTGCGCAGCATTTGAAGAAGTGTGCGGTTTAGTCGTTCGACTGGGTTGCACTGTGGGTGATAAGGCGTGGTCCGAGAATGAGCAATTCCAGACAGTTGTGAAACAAGCTATTCTCTAACTCACGTCCTTGATCATGATGAAGTTTCTCAGGGTACCCGAAACGAGGGATAAAGTCCTGAAATATCTTTTCAGCTGCTGTCTTTCCAGATTTGTTGCTCGTTGGGTACGCCTGCGCAAAGTGCGTGAAATGGTCTACGAGGACCAGGATATACTCATATCCTTCCTTACTTGGCTCCAGATGTAAGTAGTCAATCGAGACCAACTCAAAGGGTGTACTGGTGGTGATGGATCCCATTGGGGCTTTCTGTGGGACATTGGGCCTCTTTTGTTTGATACAGACACATCTCTTTGTCACGATGTATCACCTTATCAGCACCTACATGTCCCATCTCGTTATGCAAGCTCCTCAACACCACAGATCTGAGCTTATCTGGGAGGACCAGTTGTCTGTGTTGCTCAGTTTTCCTGTAGAGTATTCCATTGTCCACTTCTAGCTTGTTCCACTCAAAAAGTAGTCTTCTTGTCTGTCTTCCCATGACTCTTTTCTCTTTTTCATTAGGAGTCCAGGAGTTGAGTTTCAAGGAGACAACTTCTTTGATCGCTGGATCTTCTTGCTGCGCAGCTCTGATGTTTTCAGATGTGACACTTGAAATGCTATCTGTCACCCCAGCACTTTCATCCTTGCGGTTAAGTTGTAGCACAGCCATCCAGGGCACATCATTGTCATGGACTGCTTTAGTTCCTCGCCACACTGCTGACACTACCTCCGGTGAAACTGACTCTGTATGCTCACATATTTGATGCTGAAGGCCCACCGGGTATCTGGGCAACATATCGGCATCTGCATTCATTTTTCCCGGCCTATACTTTATATCAAAGTGAAAATCTGCCAACTCCCCGACCCACCTATGTCCCACAGCGTTTAACCTTGCGGTGCTGAGAATATAGGTTAATGGGTTATTATCTGTATAGACCGTAAAGGTTGGAGCGTAATACAGATAGTCACGGAATTTGTCGCAGATAGCCCATTTGAGTGCCAGGAACTCAAGTTTGCCGGAGTGTAGGTGATAGTTCCTCTCAGCAGGTGTCAATGTTCTGGACCCATACCCGATGACAAGCAGTTTGTTGTCCTGTGTTTGGTATAATACCGCTCCCAATCCGTCATTTGACACATCTGTGTGCAGTATAAACGGTAGATCGAAATTTGGGTAGGCTAGTATGGGAGGGTTAGTTAGCATCTCTACAAACTTTGATACAACATTCTGGTGTTCAGTTCTCCAAATAATGGGTGTGCGGGAGGAGAGCTCTCCCTTATCTCCCTTCTTCACTTGGACTTTACCCCTGCTGGTTGGGGGTTTTGTGACATCACTCCTTTCAGCTGGGTTCTGAAGGAGTTCGAACAGGGGCCTTGCCAGTCGGGAGAAATCTTGGATAAAGGACCGATAATAACTCAGGAATCCAAGCAGTGTCCGGGGCTCTCCGACTGTGTGAGGTTTCCTCTTCTTCAGAGCAATCACCGCTTCTAGATCTTTTGGCTCGATCTGGATCCCTTCCCCCGACACCATTCGGCCGATGTAACAGATTTTCCTCTTAAAGAGTTTGCATTTTGTTGGACGGAACTTAATGCAATGTTGTCTCATCCGGCAGAGCACTTGTTTGAGATGGTTCACGTGTTCATCAAAGGTTTTAGAGTAGCAGAGGACATCATCTAAATACGGTACACAGCACTCGTCTCTAATGCCCTCTAACACTCCCTCCATGCACCGTTGAAATGCAGCGGGTGCATTTGTCAGCCCAAATGGGATACAAACCCATTCATACAGCCCCCAGGGGGTGCTAAACGCTGTCAGATGCCTTGATTCTTCACACACAAAACCCTGATGGTACGCGCTGCCTTGATCTAATATAGAAAACCATGAATTCCCTCCCAAGCTGTCCAACAGATCCTGTATCCGTGGCAAAGGATGACGGTCAGGTCTAGTCTTACGGTTCAGTTCACGAAAGTCGAAACATAGGCGGAGGCTGTGATCTTTCTTGCGCACGCACACAACGGGAGAGGAGTTAGCTGACACAGATTTCCTAACCCAGCCTTGGTCCAGAAGATTTTGGACGTACTCTTTTACCTCTGCATATAGGGGTTTTGGAATAGAGTTGTAGCATTTCTGGACAGGATTGTCGTCTACTGTGTTGATTTTTAACTGTAAGTCAGGAATACAGCCGATGTCCCCCTCTTTTATGAATACATCAGACTCTTCAAAGAGCATTTGGCGAACCACCTCTTGCTCACTCTCAGTCAGATGATTTAAATCTACTGGGGGGTGCCATTTGTTTTGGGGACAAGACGCTCCGTGGACTGTTTTGATTCCACCTTGATGGTCAACATTAGCACAAACTTGAGTTGAGCACAGGAGAGTGTCTTTAGTCTGATTGGTTGATGTCTGGGGAGTTGGGGGGATACTCACTGACTGGAGGCCCATGATTTCTTCAGTGAAGCCCAGAACTGTTTTTGGTGGTAGGAATATGTCATGCTGTGTAGGATTGTGGATGGGGATTCTTACAATCTTTGAGGCACCAGCAGGTACGTCAACCAGAGCGGGAAAGAGCTCTAGCCCATCAGGTAAACTGTTCTCTAAGGCCGGCTCAAACACTGCAGCTCCCCCATCTGGCAACGTTCTCAGACGACATTTCACCTCACAGATCTGGCCCTTTTGAACAGTGAGTCCTCTTTTCCCAACTTTCACCAAAAGGCTTACTGGTTCTTCCTGCAATGACATTTCATTTATGGCAGAGACAAGAGTTTCAACAGTGTGCCTCTGGACACTCATTGCCTCCGACAGTAAGTCCAGTAACCCAAGACAATTTGGCTGGTGCTCATTTTCCATGATTATCTCCTCGATCACATTAAAACCCAGCAGTGGGCTAGTCACACAGCTTCTGCTCACTAGTATTGGTACCAGTATTGCTACTCTCCCATGTTTTTGATTTTTCACTTCAAAAAGGACTTCAATCCACCCATCAAACGGTACAGCTGTCCCGTTTGCGGCTGTGATGTCAAGCGTGGAGTCTGAAAGTAGGCTGTTGAGGGGTTGGACTTTGACATTTGGTAAGTGTTGTTCTACCCAGGACTTCCCCACCATACTAACTTGGGCTCCACTATCTAGTAACATCTGGACTCTAACCCCATTTAAGTGACAGGTGAGCATGCATCTTCCACCGATCAATTTAGCTACACGCTTCCGCCTTGCTGTATTGGGTGGTTTGTGTGACTGAGAAGTTGGAGATCTTTCATCTTTAGAATGTGGATTTACAGTGACAGGGGACCCTTCACTTGCTACAGTCACCGGTGGTCCCTCCCCAGTGACTTCACTCGGTTTCCTGACGCGTTGTTTTTCAGAAGGCAACCAATAGCTCTATGTCCCTCTTGTCCACATCGAAAACAATGGGTGCAGCAGTCTTTTCCTTGGGCCACACACTGCTGGCATTTACCTTTTGATTGCGGGTATTTTCTGGTGCCACATTCACTACAGGTGTGAGAACTTTCTCTAGATTCTTGGTTAAGGATGAGACCTGTACTGTCAGCTCCTGTATGGCAGTGCGATTAGCTTGGACCTCTGCCTGCATCTGAACAGTATCCTGTCTGTCCTGCTGTGCTGCATTTACACTGATTGCTTTTTGTTTGTGGGTCTGACCTAAACGGTTCTGTCTCTCTGTGTCCTCGCTAACTGACCGCGTTATCAGCTCTAAATAGAAGTCATCAGTATACTCATGTTTGAGATGTGTGGTTTGATATCTCGCCTGATGTATGAGTATTTCTCGTGCATTCCCTGGTAAAGTGAGTGTAAGAATACACCCTGTACCAGTTTGCTGTCATACTGAAACACCCTGTACATTGTTTGGTAGCGAAAAATACACGTTGTTTCAACCCCATTAATCGGTACATGAACTGTTGTGGGCTTTCTCTGTCATTTTGTTTTGCGTTACTCAGTTCCTGGAATAACTCAGTACTGCTTTTATCCTTAAGGTGTGCCCTGAGAAAACGCTTCAACTCATTTACAGTCAGACTATCTTTGGTAATGAGCATGTCTTTGAATGTGCCAGGTTTAATTATCTTGAGCACTGTTCTGATTACCTCCGCCTCTGTATAACCTTCAGCTAACCCTTCATCGATTTGTTTACACAGGTTGTTGAAACTCAAATCGGAGTCAGAATCAGAGATTTGACCCCCATGAATTTTGTATTGTCTACGAGGCAGAAATTTTGCGACATCTGTTAGTTTTACCAACCCAGTTACCTGGTCAGCAACCACTGTCGTGGGTGCTTTCTTACTCACTGTCGCTACTACTACTGGTTCAGTCTCTTCCAGCGGATCAGTGTACTCTTCATCTGATGCTTGACCCTCTCCTACAGCTGTCTGTGGCGATTGCAGTTCATCAATGAGGTCACGAAGAATGAGCAGGCGAGCCATCCCTTGGTCCTCGAGGCCCCTCAGTTGTTTACTTCTGATAAAGTCAACAATGAAGTCAAAGAGTTCCACGTTAGTTGCATCCTCGCCCGGCCAATCTCCTTCCATCTCGTCTTTGCATGAGACTGCCAGATTGCAGAGCAGGTCTGTATCGGCAGCACTGGTTAGCTGATGAAGCTGTTGCTGGATCTCCCACCGCAGATCTCGTAGAGCAGCCATCTCTGGATACCTGAAGTCAGGAAATCCGGAACAGGAAATCCGGATCCCGAAGTTCTTGGTTGATCAGCACCTGTCCACCAAGGGCACTGATCCTGGACAAGCCCCCAAAATTGTCGCCTCCCAAACTGGATAGCCAGGGAGGCTGCAAGTCCTCGGTCTTGCCTGTGGTAAGAATAAAGGAGATACACGTTGCGCTGGTGTTAACTTCACGGCAGCAGGATTTATTCTTCCTCTTTACATGTGTTTCAGCACTTCAGGTATCAACATTTCAACAGAATTATTAAAACTAATAGCCTGAGCTTCAATCCCACTTATTATTTCAGATGGCCATTTCAACGCATGGAGTTATAGAACAACACTTTGCTCACATGTTCACCTTCTTTGCAAAAATACAACTCAATTATGCCGTTTGGACACCTTAAACCAACCCACTTCACTCCGCCTCTGTAAATACCAAAAAAAAAAATGTTCTCAAGACAATGTTTTAGTTTAGTAAGTTAACCCTAAATCATATATCCCACATACATATAACATTGTTTATTCTACTTGCCAGTTTGATCAAGGGAAAACTGTTTGCCGTATTCAATTCAACAAGCCATGAATGTGTTCTGTTCATAAATACCATCTTCCTAATTGATATTTAACCTTTTGCACTGCACAGATAATATTTTACTTAACTTCGTATTTGCTTGTAAAAAGAAAGATGATTGGTCTAAAGAGTCCAAAATGTAATTCAAGATTTGTCTTAAAAACGTGTTAAAAACTAATAAGTTTACTTGAGCTATTTTCTATCTATAGACGTTATAAATTGTTTTGAGGAAAACACGTTATCATTTTAAAGCAGTGTTAGCTGTAGTCTGTGATATTTGGGTGAGCTAATAGTAATTAACTTGTTATATTAAGTAGTAAGTATAAGCAATTCTGTTTTAAAAGTTTTAGATGGTGGTCTTAATTTTGTCATTTTTTTCTTTGCCTTTTAGGTTGCTGGTTCCAAAATGATCTGGACGTGTAAGTTGTGTGCAGCTTCTTTCACCTCCAGAATACAGTTATTTAGACTCCACAGGCTGCAGCACAGCCACTATTCCATAATCAGCCCTCATATATGTCTCTATACTGATTGCATTTGTACATTTCCCCTTCATTAGAAAGATGATGGAGACCACATTTTCCCACGCCGACAGACCATAGTGATGTCCTGCCCAGCAGTGAATGAGCTCATGGACCTCTGGCCTGCTCTCAAAATAGAATCTTAGGTAATATGGATCAGCTCTCTCTTTTAAAGTGAAAATTGTGATTCTTACTCATCTGGCCGCTTCATGAATGTGTGCTAGATTCTTCAAATTGAACTGTTTTTTTTAAGTGTTGTTGCTGTATTCTCCTGCTGTTATTTCAATGTAGTTGTATGCAGTGTTCCAGCGGATTACGAATCAGAACCTGCCCAACACATTCTATGCTGAGCATGACCACCATCTTCCTCGACTGATGACCTTATTCAGACAGCAGATTCTCTGGCTGAAATTTTAAAAATCCACAATGAACAGGTAAATAGATTATTACACATTTCATAGGTTGAACCATTACAACATTGAACAGGTTCAATGATTCAAATGAGCTTTGTTAATTTTGCAATTAGTCCACTTTGTGTTTGCCATTTGTCTGATTGCATTAAAGATGTGAACAGGGTATTTGTTGACATATGTTCTGATTGGACTGTTTTAAATCAGCTTTGTTCAGTAAATTCTTCAGTGTATACATTTCTGTTTTTATCTGAATAGGAAATCCATGACATCCACACCAAGCGCTCTACTGTCCTCCACGCCCTTCCTGTGTATCTGTTCGAGAATGTTTCTGGATTTTTCAGAGCCTGCACAGTGAGTCTCCTTAAGTTACTGTCTATTATGTAAACAGTTCATCAAAATAACATGTTTTAGGACTTACCTTTGTTTAGTCTACCCATACAGTTTTCGTATATGGTCTGTTTTCTTTCTCTTCCCTACAAAGGAGCTGTGTTGGCGTTATGTTCAGAGTGATAAGATGTTCAGTAGAACATTTTCCTGTAAATGTCTTTTAGTTTGGTTTCAGTCACTCACACCACTTAGATTCTCTGGTAATTTGTGAGGATTTGAATCATGGATCTTATGTTTTCCACCTCTTACAATGAGACCCATGTCTCCCTTGTAAAAGAGGTATTGGATTTCAATGGGACTTGGTTAAAGAAAGATAAATGAAATGTCATCTGTTCTGTTGCATGTGTTAGTTTGTGATTAGTATCTCTTTTTCATTCATTCAGGACGAGTCTGATGAGCCAGAGCTTGATGATGTTGCAGTGGGCCTCCTTACTGTCATCAGTGACCATGACACAATCCAGTTCACTACCACCCTGTGAGTCGTCATTGAAAGGAATTAGCCTGGAAGCCAAAGGCACTTTTATAGCTGATAACAAAAGCTAATTTCATTAGTGTATTATTTATTATTGTTTTTGATTACTGATTATTTTACTGACTATCAGATTAGTTGTTTGGTCAATATCAGAAATGTGTGAAAAATATCCATTTCCTAGGGCCTCAAGTGACCAAGAACACATTTGGAAGGCTAGTATCAGAAAATTTTGAGTTTTTCTTCTTAAAAATGTTGCAAATAATCAGTTAATCTACTTGCATTTCTACAATCTATTTTTTGTTCTATTTATTATAATTTATAAATGTTTATTTATTTTTCTGTTTAATTTTAATACTGAAGTGTGCTAAAAGGGAGTGGGCAAGAAAATACTGTTCAGTAGCAGATGTTCATGACTTTTAGATATATTAAGTTTGTTAAATTCAGTGTAATTAAGGCAATCTTTGTTTGTTTGTATCTTAAGTTTTGAGTCACATGTTTTCAAGTAAACAAACTCAACATATGTGACTAATGTGTACTTAAAACAATGACAGCACAAACTAATAAACATTGAGTTTGGTTAAAATGGTGTGGTTGTGTACTTAGTGTTAATGTATCCATTTTAAAGGTGTTAATTGTTACTGGAGTTTCTGTTGAACACATCATTACTTTTGTAAAAACAGTGTAACAAAAATATATAGTGTGTCAAACTATGTTGAAAAGCAGGAATTTATAGTGACGTTGAAATTTCAACGTTGATTGGATTTGCAAAATCTAAACTAAAATCAATATTGATTCAGTGTTGGCAAATTCACCTATGTTGAGAAACGTGACGTAGGAATGACGTTACTATTTCAACGTTGATTAGATTTGCAAAATCTAAACAAAATTCAATGGTTATCCAGCACTAGCACCTGATGTTGATTCAACAGTGACTCGACGTTAAAATGCCAGCTGGGACCTGGATTAATCAGTTTGTCCAATAATGTAAGACAGGAAGTAAAGGAGCCTGTTTAAGTCAAGGAAGTAGTGGAGCTCAGCATAACCCAACACTATTCAATTTAACCCAATTGCTGGGTTGAATAAGGACGAACCCCTTTTTTGGGTTATTTTAACCCAACAGGTTGGGTTGAATATTTAACCCAAAAGTTGGGTTATGCTTAACTACAATGTTGCGTTATTTTTAACCCAACTATTGGGTCAAAGAAGCGATAAATTGCGCAACCCAACAGTTGGGTTAAAATAACCCAAAAAAGGGGTTCGTCCTTATTCAACCCAGCAATTGGGTTAAAATTGGGTTATTTTTTAACCCAACTGTTTTTAGTGTGAACTTACTCCTAGGTCACTAGTATGGATGAGTTTCACATTAACTTTAATATTCTTGGAAAATATGGTGATTTCAACTCTGAAAGGCTGAGTTGTCGACACCGGTCAAGAAAAGGAAAAGAGAGGAAAGCAGTCGGTTTGGCGCACTATATTTCTCTGCTGAAAAACACAATGAACGGTAACAAATAAATTGTAAAAAGACACACTGTGTCAAGTTTTTTTTTTCGTGTTGGCAAGTAACCGTGTAATAAGCGGGGTCCGGTTCGTCCTGCCGGGACTTATTTTCCCGATAGTGACCGCCGTTCTATACATTTTCCCTTACTTATTACGTGTCGGGGTCCGGTCGGGGTCCAGTTCATCCTATCGGGACTTATTTTCCCGATAGTGACCGCCGTTCTATACATTATCCCTTACTTAAAGCACACACTCTCAGGTAATATTGCTTAATTAACAGTCTGGGGCAATGACACAATGAATGAAGCTGGAGCGTGGCAAATGACTGTTGATCGCATTAGTGTTTCCATCTCACTCTGGGGGCTGGTTAATTCTTTTCTTTGGTACATCTAAGCCTTCCATTCATTTTTAATCCAAACAAGATTTCTGTACTTATCAACTCCTCCTCCTCATGTGTAGGCGGAAAGGCCTTGAGCCCGGGGCCATCTCCAAGGTGTTGAGGGGAAAAGACAAGGATTTGCTCTTAAGTCCAGGCAGGTTGGAAAAATAGCCAAAGGTAAAATAGATTAAAAGGTTTTGAGAGCATAACTATTTAAGTGGGAGAAGGGAGAGGGGAGAGCCACAGGCTGGAGGCTGATTCAGATGTTCAGAGAGTGACAGAGGAAACAAGGTTCCAGGCAACAGCTGTTCTACAGGTACATTTACAAACAGGCTGCTGAAAATGTGCTAATGATTCTGTTGTAAAGCTGTAACAGAATGATAGGACCATAAAGAGGCAGTGAAGGAAGTACATTCAGAAGTCAGAACAGCTTGTATCATATTTGATAGACATGCTTCTGAGACATCGTAGACATAGAACAGAGGAGGACATTGTTTCAAAAAGACGTGATTGCATTTTTTCATATGTTGTAAAAAATGGGTCATACTTGAGTAATAGTCTACTGGAAATTTCTTGGACCCAGAAATGGTGTTTCCTATAAACTTTTATGATTGAAATGTAATCTATAGGCCTAGTGGATAAAATTCAACTCGGTTGCTAAGAGTTGCATGTTGGGCAATTTGCGTAATTAGCATCATTAGCTAATTAAGGGGAGACACTACAGGTGAAGAATAGGGACAGTTGTGTAACTAATATATATCACCATGAAACTTCCCCAGTTAATTACTTAGATTAAAACAATTATTTTTTGTATAATGAGTTTTCTGAAATTGTATGTTTAAATATGCAAATGAGGCATTAGCTACTTAAATATGTGCTAATTTGCAGACATTTCCAGAACATAAATCTAAACATTGGATAAAGCCAGGTTCAAAATTCACGTTTCATTTTGTTGACATATTTTAGACGGTTTTTGTAAACGGTTTTTACAGAGGGAATTTTGGATATCTCTTTTTATCACTCCATAAATCAGAAAATACTGCTAACAGCCATAAAAAAACAATTTTCGCCCTGTTTTTAGGAATAAAATGTTATATAAATCAGGCTATGAATGATATATGAACAAACCCTTCTGTTAAAAACCTTCAGAATATAGATAGGAATAAAACTGGAAAGTTTGGTGTATGTAAGTGCTACTGAAGTGGAGATTTTTGGCTCAGATTTTTTAATTATGGCAATATTGCATTTTAATGCAATTATATGCTACTCTACTACTCATAGAGCTGTATTAGTAGTTTTACAAACTGATTTACACAGTTGTTCAGATTTTAAAATTGTATTTGCTCTCCTGTAGATATGAAACCACCTCAAACATGACAGCACAGGCCCTCGCCTCACTCCACATTAACTTGTTTTGGCCTCTGACATGGTCTTTAAATGTCTGATGTGAGACCTCCCCTCTTGTGGCAGGTGTCGGTGCTGCACCCATCAGAGGATGGAGCTAGTTGTCATGGCAGCAGCGCTACTGCTGGTGGGGGCAGGCCAAGGCTGCAGATTCGGCTGCCATCCAACCAACGTCAGCATGCCGGTGGAGAGCTGTGGTGGCACAGAGGTTATCTACACAACCATATGTGCAGGACAGTGCTACCACGAGGTAACGGATCATTCAAACCTTGAACGCACTGAGTTATTCTGATTTATATTCATGAGGATGTTAAACTTCACGTCAGCTGATCGATCCAGAGTATGTTCTCTTTCGATAAGCTTGAGGGAGTTTTTCCATTGAATTGATTTCACCTCAGTGGAAATTAATACAACCTAATCACACTCAGTAGATTATCAATTAAGGAATGTAAATTCACATACATTAAATGGCAGACAAGTTTTTTTTATTTATTGTTTTTTTTTTTCCTCGTCTCCATTCTTGCCTGACATGTTCGCTAATAATATGCATTAACTGGACCTGCTCATCTCTTTGTTATTACCACAGTTAATAACCATGCTTGTAAACTTCTAGTTTGTGTGAGTGTGAATTAAGACTATCACCTGGAACACTTTAAAATAACCATCATTCATAAATTAAAAATGTATAAAATATTGAACTTTAGTTTATAGTTATTTCACTGTACACAAACAATGATAAGCTTCATAAACCATGTATTAACATTATTAACAGTTGCAACTTATCTAAATAATGTTTATAGATGAACTACATAGTATTTATTAACTGTTTACAAACTATGATTAACATTAGTTGAAACTGAATGGTGTTGGAGAAAAAATTCAAAAAATTCAAACAATAATAATATTTACAATATCAATGAGGTAATAATACACAGTCAGAACTAGTTATTTTTCCATAACTGAATAAACAAGTTGTTTATTTAGTTTGTTCAGGCAAAATATAGTTGATGAAGATCGTTCCTCTCTGGTAAAAATTTCAAAGTGCACCTTTAAAGTGAACAGTTGCTTAATAACAGGTCCCCTGTTGCTGTTAAAGAGCTTAATGCTCGCTCAGTTTTCCCTGATAACGATGGTTAATGATCATGAACTGAGCTTTAGATACATATTCATTATTTTTGACCAGTTTGATAATCCAGTTTGATAAAATACTGCTTTTCATATCTCTGTTCTGCTTTCAGAGAGAATGAACAAATAGAATGAGCTGGAATGAAGTTTATGAAACTGGAATTGAACTAATTAGATTGCATGTCAATTAAATTATGACATAATTGTGGATTAACTGATGATCTATTAAGTGTAAACTGATAACATAATGTCAGTAACTTAATCTTTTTATAATCCTGAGTAATGGATTAGTTCAATATGACTTAATTATATGATGTTTGCCCTTTCTATAAAGTGTATAAGTATATAATGTGTTTATAGTGTGTCAAAACCTGCCAGTCACGTGCAGGTCATAGCAGGTTGTTGTCATGTTTAATGGTTCCACAGCCCTTTGACTCAGTTTGGATCGAGCTCTGTCTCTTTATCAGTTTGTGCCTGTGAGTGCAGGCAGAGGTCAGTAGTTTACAGTAATCTGCTGTTGGATGGCTGAAGATTTTTGTTTAAAGATATAATATGTAACATATCTGTATATTCAAGGGTTTTAAAATGACTTCTTTTGTTATGTATTTTATTGATTTTTTTTTTTTCCAAGGTCAGTGCATTTTGTTTAGTCGGAATAACTTCTCAGGGAACATCAGCTAATACTTGCAGGAGTGAGGAGGGAAGTTGGAAAATGTGACTAAATGTAACATTGATAAAACTTAAATATTATATTAACATTCACCTTCTGCAAACCTTTCTGCCTGAGTCACATCAGGTAGATTTTTATCAGCAATGGTGGTCCCATGATGTCCCACTTCTTCAAGATGCCATTAGTCTGTCTTTTGTTTACTTTAACAAATGGCAGAAATGACATACTGTACTTGTAAAACATAAAATGTCTTGGATTACAATTCTTGCTCTTTTTTGATAATATTTGTCATTATCATAAATCACAAGGTTGCATTTCCATCCACATTCTTCAATATATGCTGTCGTGTGTTGGTGTTCTTATCAGGATCCAGTCTACATAAGTCATCATGACTTGGCTGAACAAAGGACCTGTAACGGGGACTGGTCCTATGAGGTGAAACACATTGATGGATGTCCACTGGCTGTCACCTACCCTGTGGCCAGAAACTGCAAGTGTACGATGTGTAACACTGGAAACACGGACTGCGGGCTCTTTCTTGGAAATATCCCCACATGTCTGCCCTTTTAAAGAAACCTATCTATATTATACTGTTACTTATCATCTTTGGTAACTTGGTACTTATAAATCAATAATAAACAGGAAAAAACAATGAATTAAGTTTGTGGGATTTGTTTGTCATCATGGACACAGCAAGTAGGGGTGCTGAGGGGGCTGCAGCACCTGCCCAAAAGCATTGTAAGAACCTTTTATTGATTGTGCTCATTATATAAAAACTTCCTTTGATCATCAAGCCCAAAGTAACTTGACAATATTTGGTAAATCTGCCAAGTGTATGAAGTTTGCGAACTGCAGAACTGGCTGGAGTGTCTGTTCACTGGGACAAAAGCAGATCTGTGTAACATACAGTGTGCTCCTCTCCACTATGATATTCATCTATAACATTCACAAGAATGACCAAATCATTAAGAATTTATCATAGAAAGCATTATACAAAGATTATAAAGTTTTTTCCCAACTCAAAATCACACAAAATTGAGAGATTTTATAAGGGAGTCTGGGGAATATCTCTCCCTCTTCATGTCCTTGCTGTTGACGACCGCACCTTGTGTGGCACATCATACTACACCTACAGTGTAGTATGATGTCCTTTCTTCAGTTTTCAAATCATATTGCAATTGTTACACAATATACAAACATTTCTCATTAATAAGATATAAGTTATCCATGGCCATTCCAATTAATACAAAAAAACATGAATGTCATACGCCATAAACAAAGTCATTATACAGACCAACTTCTCAGCACCGCAACTGCGACTGATTTAAAGTGTCCCTGTCTGTCATTGGTAAATGAACATTCATTTGTAAAATTAGGTTTTCCTTTTCTATTTTGTTCGGTTACAAGAACAGAATTGAAATCATAGGTCAGCTATTATCAGCAGAACATTGGAACCTCCTTTGTTCCTGCTCTGTTCTGTAGTAAACACCTCAAACACAGAGGAAATGTCATATATCAGTGCCTAAGAAACTCTGTAGGGAGATAGGACAGAAGCTTTAATATATTAAAGGCTGACTGAAAGAATAAATGCCTCACCAATAGTTTTGCCTCTGGTCCTGAGCAAAGTCACTGGTCCCCAACATTCAATGATCCTGAGATTCAAACTTTCATGCTCACAACCGGAGGTCAAACTAGAAAAAAAGTGCCGGCCTCACCTCTTTTCTGACAGGTGGAAATGAAAATATAGAGTTTGCGGTTTTCCAAAAGCTCCAATAAAGTGCCTGCTGATCAGTGGCTCTCTATAGGATGCACTAAATTTACAAAGTCCTCAGCAGACAAAACCATCCTCTCATTGGGACTCTTACAGTGCAGTATTTTGTTTGGATGAACACCTGTAAGTCAGTGTTGCAATAGGACTGTGTGTAATGATGATCTTGAAATCAAGATAAAAAAATGGCAGTAAATTTGCCAATAGTGTGTTTTAAGGTGTAGGTGTATCTGTTTGAGGCATTAAAAATTCCACAGTTACACTGTTAACATACAGACAGTGATTAGAATTACAAATTAACAATTAGCAATTAAAATTATAAAGAACAGTTACAAGTAAATTAAAATGATAAAAAACAGTTACAAGTAAAGTCATCTCAAGTGCTCTCAGCTAGTGTTGTGTCGGTCGCGAACGTGTCGTTCGAACGAACAAATCTTTTAAGTGAACGAAGTGAACGGAATCACTTCATGAACTGATTCGTTCCTTCCTCAGTTCAGTTGAGCTCAGCCGCGAGGATGCCGGCCGGGAGTGGAACTGCCGCGACTCACACAGAGAACTGTGAGGACGTGATTCACGTTTGTGCTGTGATTCGTTCATGATTCGCGAACCTACTGCACACAGAGAACTGTCGCTGAGGACATGATTCTCGTTCACGTACTGTGCTGAAAGTGGCGACGCGAATCATGAGTGAGTGATGGCGCGAACGTGATTCACGTCCTTGCGTCCCTCGTTCGCGAACGTGATTCACGTTCACGCTGATTCAGTGACAGCGCAAACGAATCACGTTGGCGCTGTCACTCATTCATGATTCGCGTCGCTGAGGACGTGATTCTCGTTCACGTACTGTGCTGAAAGTGGTGCTGTGTCACTCACTCACTCACTCAGGGCAGAGGAGTTGATTCACGTTCAGTAACCGTACTGCTAAAATTAGCGCTGTGTTGCTAACATCCGTGTAGCATCATGTTAAGTGATTTTACTGTGCACAGAGGACACTTTCACCGTGTAATAATTTTAGTGCATGTATACCACTCAAAGCAGCGCTGGGTCTCCCGCGAATGATTGTGTACTATAGTCCGTGAACGCACCGTCCCTCGGTAAGTGAACGTGAACCTCAGGGCTGAATCATGAACTGAATGACGGATCGTTTGGCTGCTTATCATTGCAGGGACTTGGAGGGCACTGAACGATTCGGTGAACAAATCTTTTGAATGAATCATTTTAATGAACGGATTCTAGAGATTCAGTACAGTAAAAAGAACTGCCGTTCCCATCACTACTCTCAGCCTGGATTTAAAAGCATTCGAAGAAATCAGTTCAGTTATTTTCCAGATGTTTTGCAGCATGTTCCATGTAGAAGGAGCAGAGTAGACAAAGCCCTTTTCCCCAGTTCTATGCGAGCAAATGGAACAGACAGCAACAACTGATCATTTGAACGCAAACCGTAGGAATCAACAGATCTCCATGTGATTAGGCTACAAATGTAGGAGGGCAGAAGCCCAAGCATGGCCTTATAAATAAAGGTGCACCAGTGTCCCAGCCTCCTGGTGGACAAAGAAGGCCATCCCACTCGAGAATACAGTTCACAATGATGGGTCAGTGCTCCACAGTTAGCAATAAACCTCAGAGAAAAATGATAAACAGCATCAATCCTACTTAGACATTTAGCTTAGGCATTCATATACATCAGGTCTCCATAATCTAAAATGGATACAAAAGTTGCAGTGACAAGCCGTTTTTTCACCTCAAAGTGAAACAAAATTTGTTTCGGAAGAAGAAACACAATTTTAATTTTAATTTTTTTTTACAAGATTGTCAATATGGGGCTTGAAGTTGAGGGAGTCATCAAGCAAGACAGCAAGGTATTTGTACGTATGAACCACCTCTATGACATTTCCCTCATGAGTGGATACTGTGGGGACAGTTTGAGGGACTTTCCTAGTGTTTGAAAACAACATTTGTTTAGTCTTGTCAGTGTTGAGGACTACTTTTAGCTGTAGGAGTGTGTGCTGGACCACATCAAAAGCCTTCTGCAGAGATTCAACAGCTTTAGCAGGAGTTGATCCAAAACAGTAAATAACTGTGTCATCGGCATAAAGATGCATGTTAGCATCTAACACATTTTTCCCAAATCATTAATGTACATAATGAACAGGAGGGGTCCTAATATTGAACCCTGTGGCACCCCCTTGTGGACACTCATAAATTCAGAGCACAGATCATCATATTTAATACACTGAGTCCTGTCACTCAAATAATTTATGAACCAGGAAACTACATGTTCTGACAAACACAAACAAAGAAGACTATGCTTTAAAACAGCATGGTCCACAGTGTCAAAAGCTTTTGACAGATCAATAAAAAGTGAAGCACAGTACTGCTTTTTATCAAGAGCAACAAGTATATAATTGATCATTTTTGTAGCCGCGGTGATGGTACTGTGCTTTTTCCGGAAGCCTGATTGCAGTTTTGAGAGAAGATCATTTGAGGTTAGATACTCTTTAGTTTATCACACACAAGAAATGCAAGAATTTTTGACAAGACACACAAATTTGATATTGGCCTGTGGTTAGTCAAAGCTGCTGAATCACCTCCTTTTAATAAGCGGGTAACAAAAGCTGACTTCCAAATGGATGGAATTTCTTTGTTTTCGATTTAAAGATTAAAAAGGATTGTTAAACGCTGTGCTACAAAATCAGCTGCTATTTTCAAAAAGTAGGGCTCTATCAAGTCAGGTCCAGGGTTTTTTTTGTGATCTAACGTTTTAAGGGCTTTATGCACTTGCTGCACAGTAAAAGGTACAAAATTAAAGGGTTCTCCTGAGTCCAAGCAGGGAGTAACAGAGGCAGCTCCTGTAGAGTCATACAATGAACCAGATGATGCAAAATGCTTGTTAAAGCAATTTAAGACCTCGGTTCTATCATAGACTGGGACCTAGTCTTTTAGAACAAATGTCGGAAGAGCCTGAGGACTTTTTATTACAGATAAGGACTTAATCACTTTCCAAAATTTCTGTGGATTATTGAGGTTCTCAGTTGTGACAGATAAGTAATATTCTGATTTAGCCTTTTTGATAAGAGAAGTGCATTTGTTCCTTAGTTGCCTGAAAATAGACCAGTCAGAGGCAAAATCACTTTTTGGCTTTGGCCCATGCCACATTGCATTGATGGATGACATCTGACAACTCTGGGGAGAACCAGGGGTTTTCTTGTCCCTTCACCCTGAATTTCCTGAAAGGAGCATTTTTAGGAAAATTGTGCTGGTTTATTATTAGGGCTTTAACCCCGAAGGGGTAGAACCCTTCTGGAATTGTGCCGGTTTATTAGGGTTCTAACCGCGAAGGGGTAGAACCCTTCTGAAATTGTGCCGGTTTACTATTATTAGGGTTCTAACCCCGAAGGCCGCCATCTTCCTCAAAGATCTATGCAAAACATACCCATGATAAGCCCCAGATTTCTCAAAATTGTTTTTTCAGCTACATGCTAATAGCATTTATAGCGCCCCCTATAGGTTGAGCTCAACATGCTTTCGTAGGCAGATTACCAGTCCAGTCATGAGCCTACCCAAAAAGTTTTGTGATGACAGGGCAAAGGGTGTGGGAGTTATGGCCAATCATTCATAAACCCTGCTCATTGCAAAAATACATTGGTCCGTGGCGGCCATGTTTTTTTCACCAATCTGGCTCATTTACAGTAGAAATGTGTCTGCCCGACCCCCGAAGCCGTATACCAAATTTGGTGTCGATAGAGTCAATATTTCAAAAGTTCTATTAATTTTACTGTTTTTCACATTATGCAAATTAGCAAAAAATCTGTAATAGCGGCTTTCGTGGTTCAAGAGGCTTTTTTGTAGAGTACTATCAGGAGGACGAGTATGGAAAATTTCAAGTCAATAGCACTCATGGCTTTGCGGGGAAAGCCTTTCGAAGTTTACACCCTATGTTATAGCGCCCCCATCTGATGGATTGGGATAACATTTTTGGAGCATCATTTGGACGTCATTTATACTCAACGTACCAAGTTTCATGTCTCTGAGTCCTTCCAGCTTGCCATAAAACGCAAACAATGATGGTTAATGACTAATAGACCACGCCCACTTTCACCTATCAACATGGCACTCAAGACATAAATTAACACTCGCTCCTAGAGCATGCATACCATACCAAATTTGGTGTTGATAGAGTCAGTCTTTCAAAAGTTCTATTCATTTTACTGTTTTTCACATTATGCTAATTAGCAAAAAATCTAAGTAGGCGGAGTTAAATGGTCCAAGAGGCTTTTTTGTAGAGCACATAGAGCTGGACTTGTGTGTCAAATTTCAAGTCAATCAGACTTATGGTGTGAGGGGCGTGGCCTTCACAAAAACGCATTTTCAAGCCTTAGTTACAGCGCCACCATCTGGCAGACTGGGCTACCCAACCTATAGAGGGTGCTATAAATGCCATTAGCAAGTAGCTGAAAACCAAATCTGGGGTATATCATGGCTATGTGTTGGACAGAGCTTTGAGGAACACGGCGGCCGATGTCATCGACTGCGGGGGATGAGGGTCAGGGTGGCCGGTTTGGGGCGAAAGAGGTTAGAACCCACGGATTGCAGCTTGCGGCTATATTTATGGTTCTAACCCGAAGGGGTAGAACCCTTCTGGAATTGTGCCGGTTTATTAGGGTTCTAACCCCGAAGGGGTGCTACACACCATGCTGCACATGCGTATCTCAAAGATCATTTGACGGAATTTCACCAAATTTGGTATGCATGCTCTAGAGGCGAGTATTAAGTAATATCTTGAGTGCCATGTTGATAGGTGAAAGTGGGCGTGGCCTATTCGTCATTAACCATCATTGTTGCATATTGTTAATTTATGGTGAGCTGGAAGGACCCAGAGACACAAAACTTGGTACGTTGAGTATAAATGACGTCCAAATGCTGCTCCAAAAATGTTATCCCAATCCGTCAGATGGGGGCGCTATAACCAAGGATGTAAACTTCGAAAGGCTTTCCCCGCAAAACCATTAGAGCTATTGACTTGAAATTTTTCATACACGTCCTGCTGATAGTCCTCTACGAAAAAGCCTCTTGCACCACAAAAGCCGCTATTACAGATTTTTTGCTAATTTGCATAACGTTAAAAACAGTAATATGAATAGATTTTTTGGAAGATTGACTCTATCGACATCAAATTTGCTATACAGCTTTTGGG
This sequence comes from Sparus aurata, assembly GCF_900880675.1. NCBI lineage: Eukaryota > Metazoa > Chordata > Actinopteri > Spariformes > Sparidae > Sparus > Sparus aurata. The sequence continues at coordinate 74,907 of NW_022045145.1, read as the reverse complement.
GATGAAAAGACAGATTTCTATCATAAATGAGCCAGATTGATCAAAAAACATGGCCGCCAAGGACCAATGTATCTTTGCAATGGACGGGGCTTGGTTATTATTTGTTGTCTGCCGCTTGAGCTCAAATTCCTGCGAGCTGGAATGGGCCAGAAACATGAAACTTGGTCCAATGATTGGAAATGATGTGCATCAACTTTTATTAAAATATTAGCCCAGTCTGCCAGATGGTGGCACTGTAACTAAAGCTTGAAAATGCGTTTTTGGGAAGGCCACGCCCCTCACACCATAAGTCTGATTGACTTGAAATTTGACACACAAGTCCAGATCCATGTGCTCTACAAAAAAGCCTCCTGGACCATTTAGCTCCGCCTACTTAGATCTTTTGCTAATTAGCATAATGTGAAAAACAGTAAAATGAATAGAACTTTTGAAAGATTCACTCTATCAACACCAAATTTGATATACCGCTTCGGGGAATGAAAAGCCAAATTTCATTAAATAAATGAGCCAGATTGGTCAAAAAACATGGCCGGCATGGACCAATGTATTTTCGCAATGGGCGGGGCTTAGAAATGATTGGCCATAACTCCCACACCCTTTACCCTATCATCACAAAACCTGGTGGGAAGGTTCACAACGGGACTGGGAATCTGCCCACCAAAGCACAATTTGGAGATATCTGGGGCTCATCATGGGTATGTATTACACAGATCTTTGAGGAACACGGTGTCCGATGTCATCGACTGCGGGGGATGAGGGTCAGGGTGGCCAATTTGGGGCGAAAGAGGTTAGAACCCGTGGATTGCCGCTTGCGGCTATATTTACGGTTCTAACCCCGAAGGGGTAGAACCCTTCTGGAATTGTGCCGGTTTATTTTTTTTTTGTTGTCTGCCGCTTGAGCTCAAATTCCCGTGAGCTGGAATGGGCCAGAAATGTGAAACATGGCCCAATGATTGGAAATGATGTGCATCGACTTTTATTAAAATATGAGCCCAGTCAGCCAGGTGGCGCTGTAATTAAGGATTGAAACTGCATTTTTGGGAAGGCCACGCCCCTCACACTGTAAGTCTGATTGACTTGAAATTTGACACCCAAGTCCAGCTCCATGTGCTCTACAAAAAAGCCAATTGGACCATGAAGCTCTGCCTAGTTAGATTTTTTGCCAATTAGCATAATGTGAAAAATAGTAAAATTAATGGAACTTGTGAAAGATTGACTCTATCGACACCAAATTCGGTATACGGCTTCGGGGGACGAAAATACACATTTCTACTATAAATGAACCAAACATGGCTGCCACGGACCAATGTATCTTCGCAATGGGCGGGGCTATGAAAAGATTTGCCTTAACTCCCACACCCTTTGTCCTGTCATCACAAAACTTGGTGGGTTGGTTCACAACTGTACTGGGAATCTGCCTACCAAAGCATGTTGAGCTCAATCTATAGGGGGCGCTATAAATGCTACACATGCGTATCTCATGTGGAGTGGAATAGGTATGTGGTGGGTGCTGCTATGCTGTTTGTCTTTAAGGACTATTTTCACAGAATAGCCTTTAAGCAGTCCTAACTCTCCATACACGTCCACTTCTCCGAGGTGCTGTATCAGGCCCAGGTTAGTTGCAACTGATCTGCTCAGCAAGTTGTCACATGTAGACTTTGCAACTGCCACTCTAAAATAACAGTCTTTTGTTTTCTTCTTTTTGTTACCCAAATCTTGGCCAAAAACTGTCCCTTATGATCAACTTGTCCTCCTGGACTGTCAATTTTTGATGTCACTGGCTTCAGCCTTGGTATTTCCTTCTTGGTCCTGCAACAGCTCCTGCATTTTTCTCCGGAATATCTCTGGGGCGGATGTTGCTTCGTTTATTATAGTGGTGTCTGCACCTGAATCACCAGTGTGGTACGCCAGGGTGGCTCTGTGTCAGTGATTACTTCATCTGCTGTTGCTTCACCCTGACTAGCAGTCTCATTTATGGAGCCCAGAAATAAGCTGTCAATTTCCTCAGTTACTTCTTGGACTTGTCTGGTCCTGCATTTAGCAGCAAAGTGGCCCTTTTTGTGGCATTTGTTACATTCTTTATCCTTTGCTGGACACTGGTCTCTCATATGAGTGCGTCCACACCTACCACATTTTTTTCTCTCATTATCATTATGTCCATCTGTTGCCACTGTGGCTCTGTTTTTCCACTTACTTCTGTAAGGCTTTGTCTTTACTTCATCTGCATGCCTTGCTGCACCTGTCTCACTGTTCTGGAGCTTTACTAATTCTGAATGCCTGGCCATATCTGCAGCTTTCTTTAATGTGAGATCGCTGGTCATCTGCAGTTTGAGTGAAAGATCTTTGTCTTTAATCCCTATGACAAGCCTGTCACGTATCTCTTCCTCTTTCTCGTTAAAGTCACAGTGAGCAGCAAGCTCGTATAGATGCCTTATGTACTGCTCAACAGTCTCACCTGCCTCTTGGGTCCGTGAGTGGGAATGTGCTTGCTCGAAAATCACGTTACGCTTCGGCACGAAGTGCTCATCAAACAGTCCCAATACATAATCATAATCCTCAGCTTGTCATCGTCTGTCAAGGCGAAAGATTTGTACACTTGTTCGGCCTCTGGACCCATGGAGTATATCAGCGCACTCACTTGTCAGCTGGCTCTTTATTTACCGTCGTTGCGACCCGGTATCTGGAAAAAAGTCTGGCCAGTCCTCCGGGGCCGAAAACTTTGCCATCTCCAGCAATATCTGCTGATCTCCGACAGACTCTTTTTCAGAAACACTGCGTATCCCACTACTGACACCATGTGAAGTGTCTAGCTTAATCTTTTAGTAGCTAAACAGATGAGAGAGAAGAGCATACTCTTGGCAGCAGCCATTTGCTTTATTTATTGTTTGTTGTTGTTTTTTTAAACATTGGACAGAGTCAGTCTAGCTGTTTCCCCAATTTCCAGTCTTTATGTTTATGTTGCTGAGCTAAAGGTTTATAATCATATCATCAATCATCATTTTGTCTGCTCTCAACATATGTATTTCCCAAAATATTGAATTATTATTTTAAAATAGGTGCATGGTACATTTGATATCTTCACACACTAGTTTTCTCCATAACAATAATTTCCAAAATATTGGCCATTGTTCCCTTGTTAGCAGTTTTCAGATACAGTTTGTGATTGGCAAAGACATCGCCTAAGGAAATGGAGGCAACTGCTTATTCAGCTGCCTTAAAGAGCAGGATATAGCAGCCTTTATTTGGCTTGAAGAAGAAAAAAAAATGAAATAGTCTTTCACTCAGTACAAAAGTCAAACCCCAGTAGTAAAACCAGTGTTTGCTTTTGTGCTTCAGGACCGCATTAAACCGAAGAGTTTTAGTCAGGAAACCATTTGAATCCAAAACTCCAGAAAGGCAGGACTAATGAATGTCTTTGCAGAGAAATGAGACGGAGAATTAGTCATCTCTCCACCCTCAAGTCCACTGCAGACTGTCATTGTTTCTGTAACACAGCACAGAAGAGGCTTGTTTTGAGTCAAACGCAGGTGCAGCCTCTGAGTCTGCAGGTTGTTAGACTTGTCCCTTATTAATCCATCACATGTGTGGCCCTGAGGAGCCTGCTAATGACCCGAACCGTAACCTTTTAGCCTAAACATGATCTTTTCCAAAACCTAATCGATTGATTTTGTGCCTAAACCAAGCCAGAAAACCTCAGGTCAAAGTAAAAAATAAATCAAACTTGGGTTGATTCAAGGACTGCAGAATTATTGTTTCAACATGCACTCATTGCACTTCTAGACGGACTCACTACAGATTAAATAAGTGAGGCTCAAAATTGACAGAAATATTCTTACTTTTACTCTATTTTAGAGACAAGCAAGTAGAGCTGACGTTTCCAATTATAATTTCCATTAGTATAACATTTCTACAATACGTGTCATATCGCATTCAGATTAGATGTATGTGAGTTGACTTTCATATCAAGAGGGGGGGATTGGGGTGGTGTAAAAGCTTCTAAGCGAGAGACCGCTGTTCAAGAAAGGCGTCAAGCATTTTGTAAGCACCATTTATTATTGTTTAGTTACTTGCACTGATTTATGCTGATGATTTGTTGGAGGAATAAGTTTGAGTATGCTTTGAGCCATCTGTGTTGCCGTTGATGTCCCATGCACCTTTGGTAGCGAAAGCAGGAAGTGAAGTTGTTGTTAAGAGCATGTGTTGAATAAACAAGAATATGGTGGAGCGACACAGTCGTTTTACCGTCTGTGTCGGCACCCAGCCAGCTCAACGAGTAAAGCAGTCTCACGTCATTTCGCAAGAGTGGTTAAAAGAGTATGAAATGAAGAACGAAGAAAAGAACGCAAGATGGCCACTACATTAAGTAAAATGACGCACTCAGCAACACGACGGCCCATTGCCATGATGTCTCAAGAGCAGAACACAGCGAGACAAGAATATGGTCCCAGATAAGTAAAAGTACATGAAACATAAAAGACAAAAATGAGACGACAAGCATGAGCCGTTTCATGAACACTTGTTGAATTAGACGTTGTGTGAAATCACTGTGGCAGACGACGGCGTGGCTGAGAGACCAAGAACACAGAGCTGCGGCAGCAGGACCGACCCTAAGAGGGCACCAAAAGGGGGTTAGAAGAGCTACTTAGCACATTTAAAAATACAAGGAGATCAAAACTATCACAGTTAACATTAAAAATGAATAAAATTAATGGACTAATGAAAGATTGTGAGAGTCCAGACATTGTTGATGAACATTTGAATGAATGCTCAAAACTGTTGAGAAAGTTTGGTCATGCAAATGATGGTGTACTCAGACTGAATGATGAAAAGAATGCAGATCAAACATTTTGGTTTAAACCAAAAAATGAACAATTCAACAAATGTATTAACGAAGCTGAAGAATGGATCTATGCATCACGGCAACTGCATCAAGAAGAAGTGAGTCCAGATGACAGTGTATGTAAACGCCCCTGTAAGGGGCGAAATAGAATGGAATGAAGCGGACACAACGTTGCTGGCTTCAAGTCCAAAGTGTAATGGACGAGCCGCGAGCAACACCATCCCCCTACAGGAACGCGAAAGACCAGAGCAATGGATTTCAGATATCAACTGGGACGTCCAGAGCAATAGATTACTCGAAAGGCCAGAACAATGGATTACAGATAACTGTGAATTAAACTGAGGGAAATACAGAAACATGAACTGTGATTTTAAATGTATTCACTTAAAATTATAACTATAAAGTGAAATGACATTGAATGCATTTTCAACACAATTTCTCTTTTACATGCAATGCTCATTGTCATATCCATTACACGTACCTGCGGTTGCTACACCAGCAGAGGATGAATCTGTGCTCCATGTGGCACAAGGCACAGCGACTGTCCATTCTTCGAGACTGTCCAGATCTTCTAGATCGTCCAGGTCATCAGGATCTTCAAGATCGTCCATTTCATCTGTAAGTCAGAGGGAACAAGCAGAACACGCCACCTTACTTGCACAAGCAGCATCCCTGAAACAGAAAGAGGCACTGGAACTAGTAGAAGTTACAGGCAAAGAAAGATCAGCTTAAGATCGAGACAGCAATTGCTGCATCTTCAACAAAAATAAAAGTGCTGGAGAATTGTGAGTATGAGAACCAACAACATGCAACTGCTCATTCTGAGACAAAATCAGTGGACAATCTGCTATCCAGACAAGAGCCTGCAGTGTGAACACACTGAAAGGTAACAGGTGAATGACAAAGTGAAACAAGGAAATGAGACACAGCACACTTATATAAGTAATGACGCAGTAAACCTGTGTGAGGTGATGCTGAAACAAAATGACATCACTGAGATGTTAGTCAAACAACAGAAGCTGACCCATTTGCCCCAAAGAGACATACCTGTTTTCAGTGGTGACCCCCTTGAGTTCAAATCCTTCATAAGGGCATTTGACTTTACCATCATGACAAAACTGATAAAGACATTTACAGGTTATACTACCTTGAACAGTTTACCAGAGGTGTGCCCAGAGACTTGGTCAGGAGTTTCCAACACATGAGTCCATATCAAGGCTACAGTGGAGCAAGAAAATTAACTAGGCACTATGGCAATGAGCTGGAAATCTTATCTGCCTACATGAACAGGGCTCTCAATTGGCCACAAATCAAGCCAGATGTTGCTAAGGCTCTCCATAGTTACTCTCTGTTCTTAACTGGTTGTAACAATGCAATGCAAGACTTTGATCAGCTGCAAGAAAGAGAGAATCCCACTAATCTTAGAATCATTGTCTCCAAGTTACCATATAAAATGAGAGAGATGTGGAGAGTTTCTGCATTTGATATTCAAGCTGCAAATGAGAACTCACCTGAAAACTGTAAAGGCTCCTCATGTCAAGTCGTTAATGCCTTTCAGAAGCCATGTATATTCTGTGAAAAACATACATTGGCAGAATGTCTAAAAATCAGAAACCAGCCCTATAAAGGAAGACTAGAGTTTCTTGAAGGAAAAGGAATGTGTTTTTCATGTTTGACTCAAGGTCATTTGAGCAAAGATTGTAAAAGGAGAGCTTCATGTGAACACTGTTCTAGGAAACATCCAAGCATGCTTCATGTCACAGGGGAAGATGATAATGAAGCTGTTAAAAGCAGTGAGAAAAGCACCACAGAAAACATGACAACTTGTGAAACAACACACAACTCTAGTGGACCTTGTTGTGCCACCAGGGCCGGAAAAGACAGTTGTGTCTTGGCAATTGCACCTGTTTGTGTCAAGGTAAAGAAAAGCAACAGGGTGATAGAGACTTATTGTCACGACTGGGGAAAACTAAAAGGGGTGGACCCAAACGCAGACACACAGGAGGCAAGATTAAAGTGAACAAAAGGCGAGCTTTAATTACAGCAAAGCTGGGTGATACAAAAAGGGCCAGGAGAACAAACTTAAAGGAGTCAAAAGGACCAAAAGACAAAGTAGCAAAATAACAATGCTAAACAAAGTGCAACAAAACCAATTCTACAAAGTCCAAATCCAAAAACATACCATCAAGGAGGACACAGGAGGAGACACGGGAGGTCATGGGGAATCACACACACAACGAACTGACAAGGAGTGAGTGGAGAACAAAGACTTAAGTGCACAGGCACTGATGAGGAGACGAGGAGCAGGTGCGGAGAGGGAGGAGAGAAGAGGGCAGGTGAAATAACGAGGGGGAAGCACAGAGGAGATATAACACTGGCAGACAGAGGGAGACAAACATGTGCAAGGTGGAAGGGAAAAAACACAGAAGACACTGACAAGACACCAAATGGCATAGAAATCAAGACATAAGGCACAACCAGACACAGAACCATGACACTTATGCATTTCTGTACTGAAAAGTTAATGAGACAGCTTGGCATTGAAGGCAAGAAAACACAAATATTGAATTGAACAATGGCCCAGGAAAAGTTAGAGCAAAGCTACCATCTTTCAGGTCTAGAGAGGTGTGGTTTGAAAGAGAACATTTACATTGACCTATCTGAGATTTATACTCATAAAGACATTCCTGTGTCCAAAGAGAACATTCCTGCGCAGGAAGATTTGGAAAAGTGGCCACAGTAAAGGCAGATAAAGGACTGTTGATAGGCTGTGATGTTTACAAGGTCATGGAACCATGGGAAATCATCCAAAGTGAGGATGACGGTCCATATGCAGTTTGAACAATCCTTGCATGGCACAGTAATGGCCCCCTCAGGGGTAATGGTTGCATTACTCCATCTGAAAGTGGACAAAGTGTTTCTGTCAATCACATGTCCATTGCCAGTGTAGAGAACTTGCTTGTACAACAGTTCAACTATGACTTTCCAGAGAAAGCCAGTGAAGAAAAACATGTAATGTCATGAGAAGACATACAGTGTATGGACTCTGTTAATGAGACAGTGACAAAGGTTGATGGACACTATAGCATAGGTCTTCCCTTAAGAGACAAAGCTGTCAAGATGCCTAATAACTACAGTGTAGTCGTTCAGAGAGTGGAAAACCTGAAAAAGAAACTTGTCAAAAACAAAGACTTTCATAAAGAGTATCAGAGGTTCATGTCTGACCTGATCAGTAAAGAGTATACAGTGGAAGTACCAAAAGAAGAAACAGTGTCTGAAAATGAGTGAGTGTGGTACATACCTCATCATGGGGTATATCACCCCCAAAAAGGGAAACTTTGCGTAGTTTTTGACTGCGCAGCATCATTTCAGGGCAAGTCATTGAATACAGAACTTTTACAAGGACCAGATTTGACAAATACACTAATAGGAGTGTTAACAAGATTCAGACATGACCACATTGCCTTAATGTCAGACATAGAGGCAATGTATCATCAAATGAGAATACCACCAGAGAATCAAGACCTCCTGCGATTCCTCTGCTGGCCAAATGGAAACCTGAATGAGCCCTTAAAAGAATACAAATTGGTTGTGCACTTGTTTGGGGCAACATCCTCCCCCAGCAACTTTGCACAATTTTTATGTTGATGACTGCCTTTTGTCAGTGTCAGATGAAACTCTAGCAGTTGATATGGTCAGAGACTTGAGAGCACTGTGTGAGAGTGGAGGATTTCATCTTACAAGATGGATGAGTAATAACGACTGTTTTAGCCTCCATTCCTGAGTCAGAAAGAGCAAAAGAGGTTAAAGATTTGGACCTGAATCATGATGCATTACCTGACGAAAGAGTCCTTGGAGTGAACTGGTGTACAGAGTCAGATGTATTCATGGTCAGAATTAATGCAAAGAATACACCACAAACTAGACGTGGAATCCTGCCATTTGTAACTGCTGTATATGACCCGTTAGAGTTTTTGTCACCTGTCATCCTTCCAGCTAAAATGATCCTGCAGGAGCTGTGTGGCAGGAAAGTCGCCTGGGATGAAGATATCCCTGCTGGCCTGGCTCAAAAGTCACAAAAATGGATTTTGGATCTTCCCAAACTTCATGGTTTCACAGTGGACAGATGTCTAAAACCAGCTGGTTTTGGAAAAGTCACATCTGCACAAATGCACCACTTTGCGGACGCGAGTGAGAAAGGTTATGGAGTTGTTACCTACCTTCGCATTAAAAATGAAAGAGTTCAGTTCACTGTTCATTCATCGGGAAGCTTAGAGTGTCTCTATTAATACAAACAACAATTCCAAGACTGGAATTTACAGCTGTCGCTGTAAAATGGACAAGTTTATGACAAAAGAGCTGCAAATGTCCCTGGAAGAATCCATGTTTTGGTCTGACAGTACCACTGTGCTGAGATATAATTGTAGGAACACCAGCCCTTATGTCTCCATCATGAGGCTCTGCTCCCTTTCCCCGTCCTCTGACCTCTAACATCTCAACCACAAGACAAGCTTAACGAACAAAGCCTATCTGTTTGACTGAATATTTGCTTCTTCTCCCCCCTCACAAAGAAGATAAACTCCTTCTTCCTCAGGCCAAACGATGTCCAGCACCAGGCCTCTTCTCCCTAAAGAAAGGACGATGTGTTGCTCTCTTGCTATAAACAGATCATCAGAAAACTTCTGTTACTAATTAACGACTAAGCACAATAGAATCCTCTCTCTCTCCACATCAGATGACAAGAAGTGGGGGTAGATGGTGGTTGGGGTAAAGATGACCCAGTCCCCCTCCCTCACAGGGACATTGTCTGTGACATTCCAATCTTTGCTGCATTCCAATCCTATACTCATCCACATTTCAATATGTTCTGAGTAACTATTAACTACAATTTCATCTTCCTAATTTTATCAAATTTCCAAATAGCCAAGAAGGCCATGCAATAGATCTTCCCTATGTTATTGTCAAGCCAAATAAAGCTTATTACTTAATGAATTTGGGGTTTGAAAGAAACCAGCCCCCACCTTTGCGATGGGCACAGACTTGCATATCATGATTCTCTTTGTGTGTAATGCTTGTGTTATTTACCAGTTAAATGTCTGATATGTTTTGTTAAGCTAGAACTACAAGGAATATGTATAAGTCCTTGGTCCTACTGTGTATTGTATATGAGGGGCCGTACAAGACATAATTCATTCTGGCCCTCTAACACACACACACATTCTCCTCTCACATACATATATTCTCATTTAACACACATACATTCTCCTTTCACATATATACATTCTCCTTTTACGCACATATATTCTCCTTTCACACACTTTTCACTCTCACACACATACATTCTCCTTGCACATACATATATTTTCACTCTCGCGCACATACATTCTCCTTTCACATACTTATATTTTCACTCTCGCGCACACCTACATTCTCCTTGCACATACATATATTTTCACTCTCGCACACATACATTCTCCTTGCACATACATGTATTTTCAGTCTCACACACATACATTCTCCTTTCACGCACATATATTCTCCTCTCACACACACACATACATTCTCCTTTCAAACATATATATTCTCCTTTCACATACACATATTTTCACTCTTGCACACACATACATTCTCCTTTCTCAGGGACACAGGAAGTCCCTCCTTAAACAGGAAGTCACTCTCAAACCAGGAAATACATGTGCTTGCTTAACTTATCTTAGCCAGACACAGCAAAACTATGCAATGATGCTATTCAAACTCATCCTATTTTCCCAGTTTTTCATTTTGGGAGTAAGTAGCAATGAAAATGACACAATTGTTTTTTAATAATGTCTTACAATGTGTGGAACGATTGCATGGAGAAGCTACAGATTCTTTTGTTCATGGGAGGCTGTATGGAGAACTTTGTGATCACATTCAAATCTTATCTGGATTTCTCTCAATCCCAAGATTTGTGGAAAATTCAAGGAATAGAGAAGCAATCAATACTTTACAGTCCTTCATTGGATTTCTTAACTTTCTGCTGTCTGCTTTTGAAACCAGACAAAGAACCAGGTCTCGCTTGTGCTTCTCAGCCAATCACAGCGCGGTAAATGTTTGATGCAACCGTTACCATTGTAACCATGGTCAAGAACCACGGTGTGAAAAACTCGCAAGAGCTTCTCTCAAAGCCTCACTACACAGGCGCAAAGTGCAACGTGCGTTTGTGGTTTGTTGTGTATTGAAGTCATTAAGTCATGATGGAGGGAGGACAGTTGCTTCCTTTGGTACATATTTTGGCTACTATACGATTGCCGAGGGACAGATTGGTCGAAGTCAGCAGCTCTGTTTGAACGTGCGAATACGACTTTGGCGACTCTTGCTGCATTCATTTCAGCTCTGTTGACCGGAGCAGTATCTACTGGTGGCAGATGACACAATGACAGACAGAAAGCCTGTTGTTTTGATTAGGTTTTGCCTGTGATACTATTTTAATATATAATATCTATATTTAAATAGTCATCTTGGTGAAATGCCTTAATATATCAGGGTTTTTTCAATATTTTGAAGACATTTTAAAAATCCCAGTGTATACCAATAACTGTGATCATTTTGGTCACCGTTACCGTGGTATGAAATGTTCATACCCTTACATCCCTATCTATAATCAACCAAAGTTTTGCCTGTGAATACTCTCATCCAGGTCATAGATATATCAAGGAAACTGAATTGAAGGCAACTGGATTTGTTTATATGTACTTGAAATACATACAAATAAATCCAGCAGCCTTTGATTCAGTTTCCTTCAGAAAACCAAAATTATGTGACAGCATTCTACAAAAGGATGAAAAATTAAAGGAAAACCCAAACATTTTGTTCAAAACTGTGTAACCAGTCTATAGACCTGGCATCCTGTAGAACCTGGCCGAGCCACTTTGAAACTATTTTCATGAAAGTAATGCAGTTACAATTTCAAGTGGTTTCAAACTCTGAAAACACCACATTAAGATTCAAGCGTTTAAGGATATCAACCCTGATTTATGCTTTAAAATGTGTGTCAAACCTGCAGATTGTGTGATACCCTTTTCAAAATACCATACCGAATATTCAATACAATATATTGTGATCTGTCAACACATTAATAAGTTTGATGTGTGATGCTTACAGAGTCATTATTTCTGAAAGGATTAATGGCAAAACTCTTTCCAGACTTTCTTTTCTCTAATGCCACAGTGCCCTTAGTGTTGAATTCAAAGAAGACAAACACTTTCATTAAAAACAAATCACTTTATTCAATGCCAATGAGGATAAATTAGGTATAGATAAAAGTGTCCAGATCATGTCCTGAAATCAAGTTTGTTCTATACTGAAGTGTGTCAGCTGATAATGGAGCTCTCGGGTCACACAGATCATCCTGATGCCTCTTCTGTGGATACTGATACTTCCTGATGCTGCTGGCCGTTGTCTTGACAGCTTTTGCTTGACTGAAGCAACATCCGCCCAACAATACCTTCCTCCTCTGATGGTTTCTCATACTGCAAGGAGAGTCTGGCGGGGTCCAGGAAAACCTCAAACACAGCATCATCAGGTCACTCTGATGATCTGTAAAATATGGCAGAACCACTGTTACTTATATTATACGGTCATGATCAATCAGTCGCAACCATGCACATAACCACTGCATAAATTTAGTTTTGAATGAAGGAGAAGCATGTAGTGGTATAGTGATCTCAGTACTAAAGTCAAGGTGATTACAGTATTAAAACCCAAATGACAACAACATGTTGTTGACAATTACATTGAAATACTTTCTTTGTTCAATTGTCCTTCTGTAAGGATCACTCTTTGTTGATGTGGCAGGCCTGCAAAATTGTCGTGACATTTGGAAACATTATTAGTATGTTTATTTTAGTGTAGGCATGTGAATTATTTTGAGCACTAAAAGTATTATTCCTGTTTTATTTGAACATGGTTGTGTTCTCTGTTTCTTTGAATATTGTCAGTAGTTGCACCTACCATGCTTTTATGCAGAATGACAGGATTACACTGTTGAAGGCCTCAGTAGTGATGGCTGAGCATCTCCACATCACTTAAGACTGTCCGAGAGACAGGACTGACTGCCACTGAGCCTGAAAATAATATTACTGAGAGAGTTCAAACACTGAATTAGACTGTGTTAGTTTAAGCGAATAAACAGGCAACTAATAAATATATATACAGAAATGAAGGGATATTTGAGTAACTCACAACATGTTTGTCAACTCTGTCAAAGATGTGGTGGTGTCTGCAGAGTCGGTCTTGTAGTGGTATGTTGGCCTGTGTGCAGAACAGTTACAGTTTACTCCAAAATCACCTAAAAAATATGCAACAGCAGCGAACAGTTAGCAAAAAAATGATTACAAATCATTGTTTGCCAGTATGGAGGAAGAGATTGATTAAATAGAGCATTTGCTTTAGACTATGATCTGTGTTGTGACTGACACTCTCCTAGTGATGCTCTGGGTTGTTTATAATGCAATTCTGGACAACATGACAGCAACAGGGGAGACTTGGAGCTGTTGACAGTAGGGACAAGCAGAAGAATACACAGACCCCCCCATAATACATTTTTTGCTGAAACTGACCTCTGCAGGGGGATTTTTTTTTAAAACAAAGTCTATTTTGATTATTTTTTTATGCACCCAATCACCTCATTTACATTAGAGTATTTGTCTTAATCATTGTTGCTGCTTATGTCCATCATCAGCCATCTGACCATGACTTACCTGCTCACTTGTACTCAACTCACTCCCTATTGCCATGGTCAGATGGCTGATGGAGGACATAGGCAAATTTACATTTTGCCAATTATATTGCCCTTTATTTACAATTCATTCTGATGTGCTGGAGAAAAACAGCAAATGATCTGAAATGAATCTAATTTGAGGCAAATTTAACTTTCTTCATCTGTCCAGTGTTCAAACAAACAAAAGCACATGGCTAATTATTATGCAGAATGACATCATCGAAGCATTCACGATATTAAGCTTACTCAATAATCCATTGTCAAATGTGTGTTGATATTAGTGTGTCGCCACCAGCGGTGACCAGCAGAGGGGGCTGGTGGTTGTTACAGGTGTTGGATGCCGTGCTGTGATTGTTATTGGTAGACGTGCAAGAAGAAAAATAAAATAGAGATGTACGAGCGGTTAGCTCGGGAAACTAAACAAATGTCTCATCATTTTAAAAAGATGAACAAAACATGGTACCAGGAGTAAAAGTAAAACGCAGGTCAAGCATCAGTTTTTGCTCAAGATGGAGACTTTAAGGCCACCGGAGGGACTGCGACTGGTGGGAAATGTCGACAGCAACTGGCGGTCTTTCAAGCAGCAGTTTGAGCTGTACATGGCTGCCGTTGGACTGGACTCCAAATCTGACGCCAGGAAAATCGCGTTGCTGCTGACGGTAGCGGGTCCTCAAGCCATTGAAGTTTTCAATACGTTCGAGTTTGCAATGCCGGATGACAGAAATAAGTATGACAAAGTTATTGAGAAGTTCCAGGCGCATTGCTCACCACGAAAAAACACAGTATATGAGAGATACGTGTTCCGTTCACGGATGCAACAGCCTGAAGAAACCTTTGATTGCTTTGTGACTGATTTAAAACTGAAGGCACAGTCATGTGAATTTGGGAATCTAAGAGACTCCATGATCCATGATCAGATTGTGTATGGGATCTATGATAAACGGACCAGGGAACGGCTGTTAAGAGATGCTCAGTTAACTCTGGAGGAGGCAGAAAGACAGTGCCACGCAAGTGAGTTAGCACAACAGCACGCAAAGACATTCAGTGAAACAGGCGTCACTGCGGGACATGACAGTGCAAAAGTTGCAGTGGTAAAAAACAAAATGAAAAGAAATACGCCACAAAATAAAGACAAAAATGATGCAACTTACTCCTGCAAACGATGTGGTAACAGACATGAGCCCTGGCAGTGTCCTGCATATGGCAAAAAATGTTCAAAATGTAATGGAAAAAATCATTTTGCAAAACAGTGTCTGTCCAAAGGCAAACCCAAATCAGTGCGGCTAGTTGAAGAGACTGACCTAAGTGAAACTTTCTTTGTGGGAATGGTATCAAGTGACGATACGCAGACAGGAAAAAATGACAGGCGCTCAGAAAATGAAGACACATGGATTGTGTCACTTCCAATAAATGGAGCCATAGTAGCACTAAGGATTGATACAGGTGCACAGGGTAACCTGATCAGCATGACAGAAATCAGTGCTATGAAAGAAAAGCCCAAAATAACCAAGAAAAGAGTGCCACTGAAAGACTAAAATGGACAAGACATTGAAAGCAAAGGTCAGTGCAGACTGAAAGTAACAGTGAAGAATAAAACTTATAATGTACTGTTTTCAGTCGTACCTGAGGGCCTTGAGACACTGCTTGGTGGGGTTGCATCAAAGAGATTGAATCTGGTGAGGAGAGTGTACCACATTAACTGTTCAGAAGCAGCAAGTGTACACACAAGCACAGTTGACTCCATTGTGCAGCGTTTTCATGATGTCTTTAAAGGATTGGGATGCCTGCCATACACATATAAGATTCAACTAAAAGAGGATGCAGTACCAGTAATCCATGCACCACGCAGAGTTCCAGCTCCACTTCGAGAGCGTCTCAAAAAAGAACTGGACAGGATGTGTCATTTGCAAGTCATCACAAAAGTGGAGGAACCTACTGAATAGGTAAACTCAATGGTGTGTGTGGACAAAAAGAATAAAAACAAAGAACTGAGAATATGCATGGATCCTGGTGATTTAAACCAAAACATAAAACGTGAGCACTACCAGATACTAAAGCGTGAGGAGATTGCAAGTGAAATGGCAGGAGCCAAATATTTCTCAAAGCTGGATGCAGCGCAGGGATTCTGGCAAATCAAAATGGATGAGAAAAGTTCAAAGTACTGCACTTTCAATACACCTTATGGCAGGTACAGGTTTCTCAGAATGCCGTTTGGCATAATCTCAGCCTCTGAGATTTTTCATCGTGCCATGGACAACATGTTAGAAGGGTTGGAAGGGGTCCGTTGTTATGTGGATGACGTGGTCGTCTGGGGCTCCACCCTTCAAGAACATAATGAAAGACTGACAAAAGTGCTCCAAAGGGTACGTGAAAATGGACTAAAACTAAACCGTGCCAAGTGCCAATTTGGTGTGCAGGATATAACATTTTTGGGTGACAAAATGTCTGCTCGAGGTATTGAGCCTGATGTAAGAAAGATAAAAGCTATCCTAGGCATGCCACGCCCAACTGACAAGAAAGGTGTGCTGAGAGTGATGGGGATGATAAACTTTATTGGAAAGTTCATACCAAACTTGTCGGTGAGAACGTCGGCATTGAGAGAGCTCCTTCATGATTCCGCAGAATTCAAGTGGACAGCGAGAAATGAGAGTGAGTGGAATGCCCTAAAGACCACACTGACAACTGTCCCCGTGCTGGCTTATTACGATCCAACCAAGAAACTGAAGGTTTCCACAGATGCTTCAAAGGACGGGCTTGGAGCTGTCTTGCTGCAAGCTGAAGGAGATGGTTGGAGGCCAGTGGCCTATGCTTCAAGATCCATGACTAAGACTGAAAGCAGGTATGCTCAAATTGAAAAAGAGTGTCTTGGACTGGCTTATGGACTGGAAATCTTTCATTGCTATGTATATGGTCTTCCCACTTTCACAGTTGAGACAGATCATCGTCCTCTCGTGTCGATTATCAAGAAAAGCCTAAATGAGATGTCGCCGAGGATTCAGCGCCTCATCATGAAAATACAAAGGTACGACTTCGAGCTAATATACACACCAGGCAAGCACCTAGTGTTAGCGGATGCGCTATCAAGAGCGCCAGAGGAAAGTCACGTGAGCCTCACTGAAAAAGAAGTGGAAAATCATGTTAACATGATAGTTGAGTCTCTGCCAGTGTCTAATGCTAAATCAAAGCAAATAAGTGAAGAGACGGCTAGAGACAAGGAGCTACAGACAGTGATAGAACACTTACACAGTGGCTGGCCCAAGGGGTCCTGTCCGAAGTATTATCACATCAGATCAGAGCTAAGTGTGGTAAATGGACTGTTGTTAAGGGGCAATAGGATTGTGATACCACACAGCTTGAGAATGGAGATGCTACAGAAACTTCATGAGGGACACTTGGGAATAGAAAAATGTAAAAGGAGATCAAGAGACACTGTATACTGGCATGGTATAAATAAGGACATTGAAAACCATATTGGACAGTGTGAAACATGTAAAAAGTACCAGAGCAAGCAGGCAAGGGAACCCATGATAATTCTTGATCTTCCTTCTGAACCCTGGAAGAAAGTAGGAACAGATTTGTTTCATTGTAATGGGAAAGACTATGTGATAGTCGTCGATTACTATTCAAACTTCCATATTTGCTAGGCATGGAATTCCAGAGACTGTAGTTAGTGATAATGGTCCATGTTACAACTGCAGAGAATGGCAGCAGTTTGCAAAACATTATGGTTTCCACCATGTCACGTCCAGTCCTCATCATCCACAAGCAAATGGCAAATCTGAAAAGGGAGTGCACATCATTAAGCAGCTTCTAAAGAAGGCCACAGACAGTAAGTCAGATCCTTATCTAGCTCTGCTGAGCTACAGGTCTGCCCCCCTTGACTGTGGTCAGTCTCCAGCAGAACTTTTGATGAATCGCAAGCTGTGCACCACACTGCCCTGCTACACAGAGGTCAAACAGAGAAATGAGATGCAGTGCAAATGGAGAACCTGAAATGGAAACAGAAACAGCGTTATGACAAGTCAACAAGAGCTCTCAGACCACTTAGGAAAGATGATGTGGTGAGAATCCAAGACCAGGATGCATAGAACAAGAAAGCTACTGTTCTTCAGGAAATAGGACCAAGATCCTATGAAGTGAGAACTGAGGAAGGACATGTGTTCAGAAGGAACCGTCGCAACCTTCTGAAAACCAAAGAGACTTTTCAAGGGACACTGTGTGGTGATGCAGATGGGAAGGATGCTGTGTCACAGGCCGACACGGTGCCTGAGTTGAAATCTGATGGACATGTGCAGTTGGAGACAAGTGATGTTTCCACAGAGTTGCCTGTACTGAGGAGATCTGAACGTCAGATCAAAAGACCAGTTAAACTTGATCTTTGAGTCAGTGTACTGTTTAGGTTCCAATGTGTTAAAAAAAAAAAAAAAAAAAAAAAAAAAAAAAGAGATACAAATGATGTATGTTTTCTTGAATGTGTTTACAGTAGTTGTCTAAGAGAGCTTGGTGCGAAGTGAAAATGTTATAAAATGTTAAAGAAATGTGATAATATGTAAAAGAAAGATAAGCTGGAGTTTACAAAAGGTTGTTGTAATTGTGGTTGCAATAATTATGATTTATAGTACTGGCAATACATAAGTGTGTTAAGGCATGTGTTTCTCATGCTCATTGTTTACTACTTCACAGAAAGGGGGATGTGTTGATATTAGTGTGTCGCCACCAGCGGTGACCAGCAGAGGGGGCTGGTGGTTGTTACAGGTGTTGGATGCCGTGCTGTGATTGTTATTGGTAGACGTGCAAGAAGAAAAATAAAATAGAGATGTACGAGCGGTTAGCTCGGGAAACTAAACAAATGTCTCATCATTTTAAAAAGATGAACAAAACAAAATGCAATACTGATATTCTGAGGGTAGTGATGGGTTCATGTCCTGCATTCATCTTAAAACGTGCCTCGGGAGTTATCACTGTCTAACAGACTGATACAATGTAAAACCTTTTGGCTAATAGTGTTGTGCCTGGGAGAGACACAACGAGGCTAACGGCTTAGCTGTCTGTGATGCCATGCACAGTAACTTACGTTAGCTGCTAAATTATATGACTTATACACCTCTACTGCTCATGTTCACGTAACTTAAAACTCATACAGACATTTTACACACCACCTCATCCTCCTTTAGCTGTCCCTCAGTAAGGTTTTAAATACTTCATAGGTCCAGCGGTGCTAAATTAGCCAGGTTAGCCGCGGACAGTGCTGATGCCAGGCTCATTGGCTCAACAGGCTAACATGAAAAATAAACAGTAAAGCATCATAAGAAAGGGCAAAACTTACAGCTTCCAGGTTTGAAGTGAGCATCAATCAATCCTTGATCTTCATTAAACCTTCTTTGTACTGCCACAGGAAAGCAGTCTGCAGTAGTTTTCACACAGGTCAGAGTTTTCCAGTTGTGGGGTTATTTCCATTTAAAATGAAGTGAATCCACTCAGCTCCTCTGTTCTTCAAGGTGGGGGGCTATTCAGCCAACAACATAGACTGTACTGTTCTCTCTCTGTGTTTTGGTCTTGCGTGAACACAGATAAACAGCCAGCCAAACTCCTTATTCAAGAGCCAGGAAGTGAGCATTTCTGACTGCATTGAATTTGGTGTAAAAAAAACATTGCTTTCTGAGAGTACAACTGCATTGATGCGGCCGTGAGACGATGCACACACACGTCTTTTTTCCTCGTTTACGTTTTTACTTCCTACTTCCGGTTGACGGGAGATTTTCAAAATAAAAGCGCCGCAAATACATATAAAGATAAGAAAACAGTAAATTAACATTTCAAAGTCGTTTTGAGTGTCTTTTAAACATATTAAACATATTCAGCCAACAACAGAGACGTTTCAGTGATTAGCTGTCAGCTTCTACACAAGGCTGGTAAGGCCATCACACTCCAGAGAAAAAACGGCGTCCCTTCACAGAAGTAGTTTTCAGGGAGTCCCACCCAATCCCACCCGAACAGCCAATCACAGCACTTTTCCACTAAACTACTTCCTTTTCCACTATACTTTCTCTTACACACACCTATATTCTCCTCTCACACACACACATTCTATTCTCACACACACATATTCTTCTCTCACACAAATATATTCTTATCTCACACCCATATATTCTTCTCTTACACACACACATCTTCTTATACATTCATATATTTTCTTCAGATATATATAAACACATATTTTCCTTTACATGAAAAATGAAAAAAATATATGTGCGTGAAAGGAGAATGTATGTGCGTGAAAGGAGAATGTATGTGTGTGTGAGAGTGAAAATATATGTATGTGCAAGGAGAATGTAGGTGTGTGCGTGAAAGGAGAATGTATGTGCATGAAAGGTGAAAGGAGAATGTATGTGCGTGAAAGGTGGAAGGAGAATGTATGTGCGTGAAAGGTCAAAGGAGAATGTATGCGCGTGAAAGGAGAATGTTTATGTGTGAAAGGAGAATGTATTTGCGTGAAAGGAAAATATATGTGTGTGAAAGGAGAATGTATGTGTGTGAAAGGAGAATGTATGTGCGTGAAAGGAAAATATATGTGTGTGAGAGGAGAATGTATATGTGTGAAAGGAGAATATATGTGTACGCAAGAGTGAAAATATATGTATGCGACATGAGAATGTATGTGTGTGAAAGGAGAATATATGTGTGTATGAGATAAAATATATGTATGTGAGAGGAGAATGTGTGTGTGTGAGCAGGCCAGAATGAATTATGTCTTGTACGGCCCCTCATAATTGTATGCTTTATGGTTTATGTTGTATACTATTGTTTTATGCCTTAATCATGTTTTTCATTCTTTAATTCTTGGATCATAACCATGTTACATCTTTTAAGGCAAAGGCAAAAATTCGACTTTTAAGATGGTAAAGTTTTTGGGAAGTTAAAACACGATTTCGAAACATTAAAGCAATAGTTTAGTTAAAATAAAGAGTTGTGGGTCTAAAACTCCAAACACAGAAGGAGTATTGTCAGCCAGTCCCACCCCTGTTCTCGGTGTGTCTGCTGCAGGTCAAAAAACAGAGAAGATGCTCTTCTCTCTTCGCTTCTCTTCCTCTCCCCTCACTTTGGCTCACTCTCTCTCTCCTTTTGGGTCCTGACTTCGGTCATGACTTGGAGTCTTCTTCTCCGGGCTCTCTTGCCCCCCTGTTTCTCCTCCTGACTTCTTCTTCTTCTCTCTTCTCTTCTCTTCACTTCTTTATTTTTCATTTATTTTTAAAGTAATCTTTACTTTTATTTATGCAACAAGCTCTAAGAAAGCAAATTGAATAAGTACTTTAAGTACTCTACTCTACTCTACTTATCCAAGTCTTTAATAGAACAAATTCTTTTCTTTTTGATTTTTGATTTGATTTAATATAACGTTAAAGTATCACCGCCTGATCCAGAAGAAGTTGAATTAGTGAAAGGATCAGAACTTGAGAACCACCTTGAAACATCAAAGAAAAGTCTTTTTCAAGACTGTGATCATCTGATGAAGAACGTTGCAGTCCATCGTCTGCCTCAGAAGCCTTGCAAGGAGTCTCCACAAAAGAGACTTTGTTCCCAGCCGAGATCGACTCTGCCCCCAGCGCTCCCAAGGCGGAAACCCCGCTGGGCCTTCGGACCAAGAGTCCCTCAACAGAGTACCGGCCTTCCCTCTGGCTACTGGAACGACGCGCCATGCCGTGGTCCAACCCAGAACTCTCAAAGAGACCAAGCTTCAGTGCCTCCTGATGCCCAGATAAAACAGACTGAACGTCTTCATACAGCTGGATCTACACACGTGAGAATGAGTGGTGTCTAAAGTTCTGACTTCTGTCTCAGGTTCTGACTTCTGTCTAAAGTGCTGACTTCTGTCTCAGGTTCTGACCTCTGTCTCAGGTTCTGACTTCTATCTTATGAACTTAAGAAAGTTGAGGTTAGGGTCTTGTTAGTATTAAAAGATTACTCCAGTAATATTTAATATATAAAAAACCCGACCCTTTAACTTTACCATCTGTCGACGGTCACATAATTTATTTATTGCTTATTACATTCTTTACCTTTTCTGTTATCTGTTGTTCGTCTAAAATTGTCAGTTCATTTATGTTACCCCTAATTATTAAGTCAAAAAACATATATAATCATTTGTCTTTGTCTGGAACTTAATTTTAATGTGGAGAACCGATGGATACGTGCAAAGAATTCGCTGCTTCAGAATATTGAGATTGAATAATTTGATTTGAAGTTGATACTCTAGCTGTCCAAGTCAAACTTGTACAGTTAGATGTTTGGAATAGTTCCCTCCAGCCTATTTCAGTAAATCAAACAATGGAGGTGGTGCCCCTTCTACAAGTGTAAAATTAATCACCAGTGATTAATGACCTTGATTATCAAGCAGTGATAGTCCCTTACATTTATATCTATGGTGCCGTCCACGTGACAGAGTGTCGCTTATCAGAGACAACACTAAGCCATGTCAGTGGATGTATGTGAACTCTGAGCTCCAGCCGACCATGCATCCAGAGGCATGAATGCAGACACATCCATAAGGTGTCAGGACTGGACTGGTGGGCCAGATTTTTTGAAGAAAGACGAGAAACACTGGCCAGTTTCACCTGATATCAAAGAGATACAGAAAGATGATGTTGAAGTTAAAGCTGCACTGAGTGTGAATGTTACAAATGCATATGAGAAAACACTTAACAAGTTCATTTGTCATTATACAGAAGGATTAGGATTGACAAGAGCAGTTTTCTGGATGATGAAGCTGAAACAACTGCTCCACAATCTGAGCGCACATCGCAAATTACTCACATTACAAGCAAGTGAGAGACTGAGTAATGAATGGAAAACTGAGATTGCTGCAAACCAAACGACTATCAGTGGATCTTTGCTCACTACTGAAGATATTACACTGGGAGAGATGAAATTATCAAACTATGTCAAATGCAAGGCTTCCGTGATGAACTGATGACTCTTTGGAAAGGTGACAAGCTGAAAAGAAGCAGTCACATCATCAAGCTTGATCCTGTCGTGCAGGATAGAATTTTAGAGTAGGAGGAAGGCTGCATCAGTCTGCACTTCCAGCAGATGCTAAACATCCTGTGATCCTTCCTAAGAACCATCATGTGTCAACCTTGATCCTCAGACATGTTCACCAAGAAACAGAACATAGTGGAAGAAATTATGCATTGTCCAAACTAAGAGAAAGATTCTGGGTTCCACAAGCAGACTCAGCTCTTAGAAAGATACTTTAAAAGTGTGTAATATGCAGAAAGATATCAGCAAAACCGGGTGAACGGCAAATCTGCCACAAGATCACCTGATACCAGACAATCCCCCGTTCTCTAGTGTCGGAATAGACTATTTCAGACCCTTTGAGGTCAAGTGTGGGAGGAGTATGGTCAAGAGCACAAATGCACATGTATTGCATTGTTTTGGCCGACAGTCCATACGGATCCTAAAAACGCAGCGCCTGAAAACGCATTTTTTTGAAAACGGGTCTCAGGGTGGAGGAATCCGAAAACGCAGCCCTCCCGTTTTCATGCGGACGGCGAATCGCATTCTTTCCAAAACGATGATGCCATCGCCCCACCCCGTGATGTCCCATAACAACAACAACAACAACAATGGCGGACTACATGCTCGTGTTTGTGCCGCAGAAGATATTGAGCCTTTCTTGCAACTTACTCACCTTGTAGTTGAGTGTGAGTCGCAGCAGCAGTTCGACCTCATTACCGGTTCACACAAATGATTCTGGTTTGCGGTTTCTCCGTCTACTGTCTGTTTGTTTACAGCGCGCAAGCTTAATGCGCATGCACCGTGTCTTCTTCTCTGTTTTTGGTGAATGTCAAGCGCCACCTCGAGGCCTGGAACATGAACTACAGCCTTTTTGGTCGTTTTCAGTGGATCCGTGTGGACGCAAATATTCTTAAAACGATGACAAGGAAGATGGAGAAAAAAAAGATTGTTTTTGGACCCTAATTCTCTCGAAACTGATTCCTGCATAAATGCCAGGTGTCTATAATGACGTCAGATAATGGCACGAATCTGGTGGGTGTGGAGAAAGAAAGGCGTGAAGCAATCAAAGGCTGGAATCAGTCAAAAATCTCAAATATGCTCATGCAGAAAGGAATCACTTGTATATTTAACCCACCAGCAGGTTCACATTCTGGAGGCATCTGGGAGAGGCAGATTCATTCTGTGAGGAGAATTCTTAACCAGATACTGAAACAGCAGCCTCTTGATGATGAACGTCTCCACACATTGTTCTGTGAAGTCGAGGCTATTGTAAATGGCAGACCTATAACAAGAGTGTCAAATGATCTACATGACATTGAGGCTCTCACACCTAACCATTTACTTCTTCTGAACAGACAACCAGTCTTGCCTCCTGCCTCCTGGAGTGTTTCAGAAAGAGGACTTGTATGCCAGGAAGAGGTGGAAACAGGTACAATACCTGTCTGACATCTTCTGAAAATGCTGGACCAGGGAGTACCTGCGCCTTCCGCAGGAGAGGCAGAAGTGGACTGGAATCAGGAAAAATCTGAAGGAAGGAGATGTTGTTCTTATAGTGGACGAAAGGTGCACCAAGAAGTTCATGGGTGATAGGAAAAGTTGAAAAGGCAGTTTCCGATGCAAAAGGTCTTGTTAGACGTGCCTTTGTGAAAACTAAAACTAGTGTTTTGGAAAGACCAATAGATAAGTTATGTTTATTGCTTGAGATGGATGAATAAGTTCTTATTCTGTGTGTGATACACTTGTGTTTAAAGCATGTGATTTATGCTCCACACTAAACTTGAGTGATGGTTTAATTAAGATAATGTCAAATGAAAGTTCTGTTTATGTGAAGAAATGTATATCGGTTCATGTAAACAAAAGGAACAAAAGTAAGTTTACTATATTCAGTGTTTCAGATTAATTGACGCTTTAATGTGTAGAAATGTAATTTTTATGCCCCAGCAGTAACAATTAGGGGCCCGAATGTAAGCGCCATTTATTGTTTAGTTATTTGCACTGATTTATGCTGATGTTTTGTTCGAGGAATAAGTTTGAGTATGCTTTGAATTTTGAGCCATCTGTGTTGCCATTGATGTCCCATGCACCTTTAGTAGAGAAAGCAGGAAGTGAAGTTGTTGTTAAGAGCATGTGTTGAATAAACGGGAATATGGTGGAGCGACACAGTTGTTTTACCGTCTGTGTCAGCACCCAGCCAGCTCAACGAGTAAAGCGGTCTCACGTCATTTCTCAAGAGTGGTTTAAAGAGTGAGAAATGAAGAACGAAGAAAAGAACGTAAGATAGACACATTTGTAAGCATGAAACGACTGGATAGTTTTTATCAAGATATCGGGACATTGAAGTGGCATCAAAACACACGTTCTCCTAACCCTTTCCAAGTGGTTTTCGTCCTCAACATTTCCAAACCATAAGAATAGTGCTGTTGAAACATGCAATCGACAATTGAGTATAAAGAAATGGAAAGGACGTGTGTGGTTTTCACAAACATTGGCACATTAGTACATTGGCACTACTACATTTTTGCTATCGAATCTAATCTGGATGTGGAAAAAGTTTGATATTTCAGCCAGCCAATAAACTGCAAGGGTCAAAGCCAATTCCCTAACAAGTCAGACAATCATTGAAATGATTAATGATAGAAAAGGGGATTGGGGGGGACTGAAGTGTTTACTCTACAGACAAGTGCTCAGCTTTTTGTAGCAATGACTGACCCTGGAGGCAAAGCTGACCTTAGTTGCATTTGGTGGAGGAGTAAAAGCTGGCATCTACAGATAGACTGTGACCTGAAGATATACAGTGTGTGAAGGTCGGGCTCTCTTAGCCTGTGCTATATCGCAACAACAACATTTTTTTTACTTTAGTACAAGCCCCCCGAGACTCTCAGCCAGCTGAGGGAGAGCAGGATAGATGTGACATGAAGGAATCTCAGGGAGATGGAGATAAAGTATCTATGTCATTTCTATCAGAGCTTCGCTTAAATTGAATTAATCGATCCCAAACCCTCGAGCTAAAGCTGGAACCGATCTTTGTTATCTCTGTCAGTTATGTTGTTATGGCCAAAGACAGACAATAATGGACATTCTCATATGTGATGTGATGCCAACCTTTAATCACTCGCTGTTTGGCCAGAGGCTGGCCAGTAATTTACAAGTAAATCTGATGTTTTGCTGAAGAGATAAGCAGCTCACAACTAACACAGATTATTGCCAAAGGTTTACATTTGTAGATTTCTGCCCCTTGCTAAACCGACAAAAACAGGAAAAAACAGCAATATTGGGTTGGTGGTTATATTATTTTTATTTAATGAATTATTAATTTGTACAAATTCATTGTTTGATCCAGCAGTCAAAACCCAAAGATATCATATTTACCATGATATAACACAGATTAAGGCAGCACATTGTCACATTTAAACCACTATATATTTGGCATTTATTGTTGGGATGAAAATGTCAGTCGGTCCACCACTTTGGTCCGTACTGAAATATCTAAACAACAATTTGATGAATTGCCATGAAGTTTGGTTCAGACGTTCATGCTTCCCATCAAAATGAATTGTAATAACTTGTGCAGGTTGACAATTTAAAATTTTGGCTTGATGCAGTGAATAAAAAGTTATGACATTCTCACCGGAGTAAGGCATTGGCATTTTATGTTTCAGTAAACAACACACAAAGTCATGAGCACAGCATTATCAAAGCTTATCAAAATAGAAAATTTAACCTAAAGAAACGTACAGTTGCATTATAACGAAATGTCATGTTTCAACATACATGTGGTTTCCAGAAACGTACATGGCCAACCTTTTTTCTTGAGAACAGGTTGTGATAGCCAGTGTTGGGGCTTGTTACTCAAAAAAGTAATATATTACACATTACACATAACTCTCAAAAATAGTAATGCCTTACATTACATGATTACTCCCTGAAGAAAGTAATTAGTTACATTACTCGCTACATTACTCGTTACATTCATGTTGCTCCACGGTTCCTTAGCAACAAGCTTTGTGTGTGTGCGCGCTGTCTCTGTAGGTGCTTCCGGGTGCTTCGTTAAGTTTGAGGTAGTGTTAGTGGTGGAGAGAAGTTTCCAACACGGGCAAAGTGTACACCTTACAGTCAAGTTATTTTCCTTATGTTCAACAAATTCAAAGTAATATTTGTATCTCCAACCGTCAAAAGTGGCTTTACGCAGCGGGGGGACTTCAGGCAAGTCGCATGCAGCAGCATGTTCTGCTCGTGTTGTTGACGCTGCCATTGTTATCCCATCTCCCCTTGCGGGTGGCGACTAACGACTTGGTGATGGTTAGAGCCCCCCCCCCAGCCCCTTGTGTGTGATGCGTGCGACTAGCAATGTAACGTTTCCCAACCTGACCGAGTGATTTTTGCACAGCATTGTCACAACATGACACTAAAAACTGAATGTGAAGAAACGTGAACAGTGGCGGTTCTAGACCAGTTTTAATAGGGGGTTTTGTCCCTCATTCAGACAAAACAGTGTTTACAATTTCAGCAATTTTGATTGGGTAGTAAACTACTGAGACAGCCTGCCTTTCCCTTCAAAACAAAATCATTGCAAGAAATCTGTCATTGTATTATTGATGCAGACTCCCTTTCGGGGGGGCCACAGGCGGGTCCAGACTCGGAGTTACAGGGGTACTGGCCCCTGTATCCCCCCCCCCCAGAACCGCCCCTGAACGTGAACTTATTTGCTCACCATATTTGCAGGAATGTGAACTGCCAACATTTATTCTGCTGACTGTGTTGAATAAAAATTTGCACTGTGAGCATAGTAACATAGTGAAGTTAGAGTTTAACTCAAAACATAGCTATACTATACTATGCAGTATTTATGTTTGATAAATAGTTGAAATGATTAATCACTTATCTGAACTATTAAAACAAGCAGGCAATCCATCCGATTCTTGATACAATACTTAACTGCACACACACTCATAGGAGTGAATGATGGGACAGCCCCATCACTTCATCCTCTCTGTCATATCCAGGCAGACATTCACCCTCATGTTCATAGATTTTGTTTCAGCCTCGCACACACTCGCACATAGGTTCTTCTGCCACTTCTGCAGTTCAATGTAAACACTGCAGGCTGGATGTCTGCTGACAGATTTCAGTTTGTTGGGGTCACTGGTGTCCTTTAAAAGTGGCTTGTTTTTATCCCACAGCTCCCTGGATGTCTGTGCTCTCATCTCTCTAATGACTGCTGCAGCCAATATTTAGATTTTTTATGGACGATTCTGCTGCTCTGCTGGAGGAAGGAAATTGACACGGCCATGTAGTGTCAGGCTATGATGAATTTATCCTTGAGCTGAAATTTCTAAAACCTAAGGACAAAAGATATTTGAGAGGGTCTGAACTATTATCACTAGTTTCTTGTATTAACAGCTGTTACAAGCACCCATGGGTCTAAATGGGCACATTCATTTATACTTTATACGAATTTGCAGGAAAAAATTTGGATGGAAGTTACTTTGCTGAATTGTCCTTTGCTGCGTTTGTTTCTATAAGTTCATTGTGTATGGTGTCCTGGTCTGGCAGCTTGAATTTAATTAATATGTTTAAAGTGAGAGTGCTGGTGTGTGTGTGCTGAAATGTTTAAGAATCAGAGCTGTAGTCATCCACAGAAACAGCAGTAATTTATTAATTCCCACAGCAACTGAGCTGCTTTGTGTTGGCAAATGGAATCACGTAGCCCATGAACAAGATTAAGAATCTAGTTCTAGTTCTAGTTCTAGTGGCTCTGTGAGGCTTAAACTAATCTCAGCATGTTAATATGAATGTTATTAGTTTTTCTGGGATGTTGGTCATAAAAAAGTGATCATAAAATGTAGCGGGGAATTTGAGAAGAGGATGTTCTATATAAATTTGAAGAATTGCCAAAGTTTTTAAAATGAATCTTCTACTTTAGTGTTCAACAGTGGAGCCCCCCAGGGCTGTGAGCTCAGCCCCCCTGTTCACAGTCCAAACCCATGACTGCACTCCCAGACCTCAAGAGGCCTCTATTGTTAAGTAGCAGAGCATCAGTGATATCGGTGAAGTGACATGTCTGCAACAACAAAAATACTTGGTGAGGATTAGGGAGCTGAATTACTTGGTTATGTTTAGAGAACTAAAATGCTTGATTAGGTTTTAGGGAATTAAATTCCTTGGTTGGGCTTACAGGGAGAGCATTAGGGAACAACACCAAAATGGCAATATCAGAACATGCAGACCCTAACCATGTGCTAGTTTGTCTTAAAATGTGACATGATTATTCAATTCCAAAACATCACATATCCATCATGGAGACCTTCTAACATGTGAAAATCAGGTAATATTTGACACACATACACACACTTTGACACAGTGACTAATATGCTTAATATTCCTGCACGCAGTCAATATGAGAGTGTAGGTGTCTTTGGAGAATCTCCTCTACTTGGAGCTGGTGCAACACTTACTTTGCCACTGAGGAAATATTTCAACTTCAACTTAAAGGAGAACTTCGGTCGATTTAAACATGCAGCTTCATTGCTCAAGCTACCCTTGACTTGCCAGTACCGAAGACGCGAACAAATTTGGTCCAGCCATTACAGAGCTCCGTGAACGGAGACGTAGCATTGAACGCTAACAGCATGGGGTCAGAACTTTAGACTGTGTTTTAAGCGTCTTAACATGCTCCACATCTCACAGCTACCGGAACACACGGATGTCAACAAACAGGTAAGTAGCTCCTTGCACAAACACATTGTTTTAACTACTTTTTTATTCAGTTTGAGTCATACACGCTACAGTGCTGTGTGCTAAGGTGTCTGCTGATGTTGCATAACTTTTGGTGTGAGATGTGGAGCATGTTAAGACGCTTAAAACACAGTCTAAAGTTCTGACCCCATGCTGTTAGCGTTCAATGCTACATCTCCGTTCATGGAGCTCTGTATTGGCTGGACCAAATTTGTTCGCGTCTTCGGTACTGGCAAGTCAAGGGTAGCTTGAGCAATGAAGCTGCATGTTTAAATCGACCGAAGTTCTCCTTTAAATTGAGTTTAGAGCAAACTTTTAGCTGCTTTGATGAATAGCTTGTCTGTTGGGACTCACTCTCTAATTTCATCGACTGGGTTTATAAATAAAAAATGCATCATGGAGACAGTGGCAAAGGAAACATAGCTGAAAAAGAGATAAATAACATTTTTATTAGATTTACAGCTGTTAAAACAACACAGATGTTGTGATGTTACGGTAAGATGACTGCACACCACATTTTCCTACCAGACAATGATTTAATTTACATCAGTATCCACCGTTGTAAGTTCAGATTTGGCGAGAGCATGTTTCCCAATCAATGCTGCCCTTGAGCTCCTGCAATAAGCACAG
Source organism: Sparus aurata (assembly GCF_900880675.1). NCBI lineage: Eukaryota > Metazoa > Chordata > Actinopteri > Spariformes > Sparidae > Sparus > Sparus aurata. Next base: position 44,923 of record NW_022045145.1, on the reverse strand, counting down.
GATATGGAGGCAAAGCATATGTCTTGACCCAGAGTTGAGCTCAAAGAAAGCTGGATGTGTATGAATGAGACAATACCGTCCGAGCAGTTCTACAACTCTTTCTTTAACTAACGTAATGAACTGCTTTGTCATGTGGCCTTGCCTGCTGCCTCTGGTCAGTATGTGGGAGGATGTAAAAAGACATGTCCTCTAGTGTCCAGTCTGTGATAATCAGGCAAAAATTACCCAATGGGAATAAGTAATTACATTACATTTTTAAAGGGCATTAATTTACTGGCCGGATTAATGAGGTTAATTGTATACACATTAATTACTGTGTATACTTGTTAAAAGGACTTCATGTAACATTACTCTGATGGTGTTTTCTACAGCACACATAAAGGAAATATGACTTTCAGCTGTCAAAAAAGAGCATAGGCTGTGATTGACGAAGGATGTTATGTCCCTGGGGATGAAGGGAGTAACATAGTAAAAATTTTAAAACGAGCATAAAGTTGAGAAGAAACATGAGATACAGGAGTAGTAAATCAAAAAACTGGTTTATTTACAAAAAGAATAACACTAGTCGATGTGGGGGATACACTACTTTGATATATAGGCAATTAATCACTGGCTATTAATAACACACTCGTAGATGGGGCACCACCTCCATTGTTTGATTTACTGGAATAGGCCGGAGGGAATTATTCCAAACATCTAAGTACACAAGTTGGCTTGGACAGTTAGTGTCTCGATTTATTGAATTTCATTTATTCAGTTTCAAAATATATGTTCTATATCTCATTTTCTGAAGTAGTGACTTCTTTATACGGATCCATCGAATTTACACATCAAATTAAACTTGCCCAGACAAGGACATACGGTTATATATGTTTATTAACTAAATAATGCAGAGTAAATCATGTGAAATAATAATTCAAACAGATGACAACAAATAACAGAAATTATGGAGACTGTAAAGGTTAAATTATTGAGATTGGGGGAATTTTGGACGATGGTGAATTTGCAGGTAGTTAATTTAAAATATTATAGGGAAAATTTTCACTAACAGAGCCCTATCCGAAATTCTCTTTGAATTTATAAGATGGAAGTCGAAGCTTAATAAACACCAACTCTGATCTTTATGACTCCAGCTGTGTGCAGAAGTTTCAGCCTACTTGTTTGTAGATGAAGAGGTCCACGGACTTGGGTTCCTCTGATCCTTTCTTGGCTTGGCTGCGGGTGCAGCAGCGGTCCTACCGCTGAAGGATGACGATGCGAATCCTCTGATGACGAAGCTCAAAGGTCCAACAGAGTGTCTTAATCAGAGTGTCTTGAGAGCGGTATCACTTCAGCTTTAATTCGGAAGTGACTTAACTTCTTGCTTAAAAATAACTGGAGAATTAAGTTATTAGTCCTTCGTCACTAAATACAAGAATAAAAGTAGCTTCTTCTAAGTCAGCAACGATACTTTAACAATATGTAACAGAAGGCGAAAAGAAATTAGTTTAGTTCATTCTTGAGCTTTCAAAATAAAAGCACTTAAAAACAGCACTTCAAACCGCAAGTGATAAAGTTCAACACGTGGTTTAAATCTGTGGAGATTGCAAGTCTTGGAGCGTGTCGCAAAAACAAAGCAAAGTATGGAAATTAAAAGTAGAAAGGTAAAAGTTTAAAAAGTTACGTGTTCCAAAAAAAAAGGGTTACAAAAGTAAGAGAGCAGAGAATGAAGTCTGCTGTTTTTATATTTTAGACTGAAGGCGTATTAGAAGGGCGGGCTGACTGTGTCACTTTCTCCGGCGATATCACAGCTTATCTTGCGGACTTATTACCGAATTAAACTATTCCTATCGTTTTTGAAAGTTTTAAGATCGCGATTCACTGTTCGAACAAATCCACCATGGTTTCACAACATTGTCTACATGATACAAGGAACGACATAACCAAAATCACTTAATAGGCAAAGGAAATTACTTGTTAGAATATATCAGATACACACACAGACATATGCAGAAGCAGCACTGATGACTTAAATATATTTTGTATAGTGCTAGCCTAATCCTTACTACAACAATATATGTCAGAGGTAGATAATTATACTTATAGGCATTAATGTAAGATCAGTTCATTTAGAAAGTTTCCTTCCAACTATACCAGAATTTACCAAAAGGTGGAACTGTGATTCCACCAAACATTAACACACATTAAACTAGAATTCATAATTTGGGTTACATTTGTGCCAGAATGCTGGGAAAAACATCAAATTTGAGACCTTCTCATGCTGGTTAAAAATATGTTATTTTGGGAAAGATGAAATTCCAGTTTAATACTCATCCAGGATTACTTGAAGTCAGGTCTTACTGGCTTCTGCTGTGGAATGGGAAGGCAACAGTTTTAAACAACAACATCATACATTTGCATTTTGAGAAGTAGGAGCAACACCAGATGTTGATCTCAGGTTGCTCTGGAAGAAGCGACTGTCATTTCAAAGGCGAAATAACAGGATCCAGTGACCATTCGTTCCTAATTTACAATCAACAGGGCACTCAATTATCAGTACTTCTTTGCAGGAAAAACAGTTGTTATCTGTGCCAGATGCAGAGTAGTCGAATCCCTGGGTGTCAAATGTCTATGACCTGGGGAAGAAGACATTAGAGTGTCAAGAAAAGGGGGTGGGGGAGCGAATGGTGACTCCATTCATGAGTCCAGCAGGCAGGTTCTTCTTCAGGTTTTATGGCTATGCCAAATGTTCTCCTCTTCTTTGCCGGGGCAAAAGGTGACAGAAGAAGGGGGGACCTTCTGGGCCCATCTTTTGGGGGAGAAGGGCATTAGGTGAAAGGTGAAAACAGACACAGAACAGGGTCTCCTGTGATGAGGATATGAGAGGACATGTGCCTACATCAACATAGATTGATTTTTCCAAGAAAACTGAGCAGTCTATAGCTCAGTCTCTCTCTGGCTCCTACACATCACAGCTGCCCAGCAGCACTGTATGTCACTAGGCCTCAGTGGCAAGTAGGATCAGGTGTGGACCTCCACACAGTGGCAAGGAGGAGCAAGGACACGCCCACAACACTAGGACAAAGGATTACTTACATTTACTTAAGTACTGTAATATTCATACTCAGGCAAAACAGTACTTTTCACTCCAGAACATCTAATTGATAACTGTAGTTACTGGTTACATGGAAGATTTAGTTTAATAATTGCTTTAAACAAAAGCATCTTCTAAATGCTCTAAATGTAAATGTAATACAGAATATAATCAACAAAGAAAATGATGCATGAGTATGTCCCCTTTTGTACTTTAGATATATTTTTCAATGCTGATACTTTCTACTGCTTTTACTTAAGTAGCTTAGTAGTAAGAAAGTAATTATTCGACTGCCGTCTGTCCCTGAACACTGGACTGATGTGGAGAGGGAGTGAAGGTTGGGCCCTGATCTTTGAATAAATGGCTTTTTAGCGTTATCCCCACTGAAGAGAGAAGACTCTGCTAATTAAGTGTTCTAGAGCAGCTCCTGAAGAAGAACTCATCAAGATGCTTTCCAGGGATCCTGCTGAGCTTTGTGTGTAGTTTTCCAGACTAAGAGTTCTGACTGTGATGAGCTGTGTCAGTGTCTGTATCTCAAGAGAAGTCATACATGTGGATGTATTCTGACACTTGAGCAATTCAAAGAATAAAATGTTTATTACTTTTATTATAAAATATTATCAGGGATTTCATGGATCTTGCAGAAAACAAATACTTCTACTAATACTACTACCAAAAGCTACTGAATACATATTTACGATATAAGATTTTCGTTACACAATTATTGAAGCAAAAAGAAGTCTTGTTCAGGATGATATTGCGATATCTAAAAGACATCTAAAGAATCTGAAACACTACCGCACTGGCAGGCTGACGTTATGGATGGCTGGTAGAGTGTCTACGTCACGATCCCATAATCTGTGGTAGATTTTTGTGTTTTGATATTTCGTTTACTAATGTGCCTGCAGAGGTGAGACCTTTGTCAGCTGGGCGGAGTTTCCCGTCGCTGGAGCTGCTGACACACACACGCACCAGCAACAGGTTGGGTTTGGGTTATGTCAGCACATGCTAAATTTATTTTGTGGCAAGCGTAGGGAGGACACAAGACACAGCGATGTCAGATTGCCTGTGTTTAGGAGGGTAGTAGGGCTGACGGGATCCCACTCGTAGCCTACTGACTGCAACGCCACCTTGGGACTTTCACCCAAAGATTTAATTCCGTCAGTTGATCTCAGGACACGCAAGTAAGGTTGACTCATCAGGCATGAGACGTGGTTCACAGATTAAGTACAGTGTACACTTTATTATTAAATGTTAAAACAATGCAATATCCACACAAATTATAAAAGAGACTATTCAGAGCTGAGGCTCGTTGGTGTGGAGAAACTAGTGAGGGAAGGGGTCCAAACAAAACAACCAAAAATCCCAGGGGAGCACAGCACACAGGGAGGGAAGGGACACCGCCACCCAGGTCACCAGCACCACCACCACCACCACCGGCCTCTGCAAAGAAAAGGAAGAACAAGAAAATGGTCACACACAGTGAAACAAAATTATAAAATGAAAACTGGGCAAATTACAGTCAAACCAAACAAAATATCTATTGCCCAGAATAAACCAACTATAAAGAAAAGAAAAGCAAATAGCACAAATCATATGCAAAAGTAAACACCACCTGCCCTAAACAAATGAATTACACTAGTTAATTAAATCAAATTGACCAAAAGAATATCAAACGTCAAGACAGGGGGTGGTAACGAAAACAAAAACAAAATAAACCAAGTTAAGGTGTTAAAATGAAACTAAACACATGGCCATGAAGGCACACTTAAAATAACTGACTTTGCAGCGAAACAGCTGCAAAGCAGCGGTAACGCAGCGGCCAAAGCTGCGACACAGCAGCTGACAGAGTGGCGGCAAAGCAGTGACAGAGCGGCGGCAAAGCAGCAGACAAAGCAGCCGCAACGCTGCGACAAAGTAGCAGACAAAGCAGCAGCGGTCAACTGATTGTGACGTTTCTTATGTCGGCCCAATGGCTGTATCTCATCTAAAAAGAACAACAAACGGCATTAAAATGAGCCTACCATACCGGTTTCAAATGCCGCAGTAAAACCACAACATACCTTTTGGCCGGATCGGATACACACACACACACACACACACACACACACACACACAAGGTGTCAAGAGAGGGAGCGACCCATGCAGCTACCAGCATTCACCTGCAACCATGCTAGCGTTAGCTTTAACAGTATCGACCAAGATCGTGCAGACAGAGAGGACACTTACCACCGCAACCCAACGGGACCAGCGCACACCAAGCAGGGCACGTCAGCTCAGCTGCTCTGCAGTACAACATACATGTGCCATAAGCAGGGCCTGAAGTTAAGCCAGCCAGTTTTTTACCAGCCAAAATTGTTTGTGCCCAAAATAAAGGTGAACGACTCAGAAAATGCATAAGAATGGTTCTTGAACTTGTACAGAATACACATTAAAGTGCTGTCGAATTATTAACCAACCTAATCTCATTAATGACTAGACCTACATAATGACTTACAACTATATCTGACCTGGTGTGGTAGACATTTAGAATAGAAAATAACAGAAATACAAACAGCCAATCATCTCACTGATGGTCTCATTTATTTAGTTAACACCCAACTGTTATGTTGCTTTTCAAGACAAGAGTCTAATATTTTGACTATTTTGACTGAATAACATCTAGATAAACAACAACAATAACAATCATAATAATTAACAGAAACCAAACCATATTACACTGTAATGTCAAGGTCAAGCAACGATTGAAAAACCCTGTCACAGAGCATAGACTGAGGGCTCTGAGTCCTCAAAAGAGGAGGAGTAGCAGACACTCCCCTCTGCTTCCTCCAATTCCTCCACCACTGCAGCAGCTGGGACTTCCATGAGGTCTGGTCTCCGTGACCTCAAGCTGCTAGCATGCCACACCTTGACCGCTGGGCTTGGGTCAAAATCTTTTATTGACGGGGAGGACAGATGGACCATGAGCAGGTCAGACAGTGACTCACACTTGAGACTAGACCGCCAGTCAGACTTCACCATCTTCATCACATTAAACCCACGCTCACAGTCCGCTGTTGATGCTGGCATGCATAACGCCAGATCCACAAGTTCCAGGATGTCAGGGCACGATCCTCTCAGCTTCCGGTTGGCTTCAGACCAGGCGAGTCTCTCCAAGGTTTTTGGCTCCTTGTAGAGGTCGGACTTGACAATTGATCCATGAGCCTCTCCACCTCTGAATCGCCGAAGTCTGAAATTATATGAAAAGAGGAAGTTTGTACTATAAGTTTCTGTTTATGTTTCAAGACAAGAGTCGAATATTTTGACTATTTTGACTGAAATATTTACAGTTTGATGGTTCTGATTTTATTGCAACAGTTCTAAAGCTTCTAAAGCTTGTAACGATAACAGAACAGAGCAGCCATTGCACTGTGTCACTGTGCTGTACTTTAGTTATCTACTAACGTTAAAGCAGGTTGGTACTTACTCGCACATCCACACGTAGTCAGAGAAGGGTCCCATCTTCTTTCCAATTGCGCGGACGTTTCGAAACAGGAGCTTCATCCTCTCCAACTGCGCTGTTTTCATTGACGTCAGTGCCTTGACCGCAGCTGTCAGCTCTGGGGGAGCCGTCTTCCCCACTTGACAGTTGATCGTGTGCAAGTGGTTTTTTGAGGACTTGTGGTCCTTAATTGCCTCTAACTTTAAGTTTTTTGTCCCGATTACAAATGGGTTTGATTTCGCTTTCTCCGAGCCATACATATGGCAATCCTGACAGTACATTTCTTCTGTTGTGATGTCATAGACCGGCCAGTCGCGAACCTTGCTATCCCCACTTACTTTCCACTTCACATTAAAACGTATCTTTTAAAAAAAAAAATTAAATCGTCCTCCTCGTCCTCCTTTTGTTGGCCTGTTACAGCCGGCCTCTTCACGCCACCAATATGCCGCCACATTTTGGTTTTGAAATCCAAGAAAATGGCACAGGGGCTTAACAACACACAACAACACACATAGGCTACCTGATTGGTCAACAACACAACACTTGCTCAGTGTTGTGTTGTCTTCTTGGCCACCCGCCAATGTGGCAGGTAGATTGACAGTTTCACCCGCCAATCAAAAAAGTTACCCGCATTTGGCGTGTGGGCGGGTGCCAATTTCATGCCCTGGCCATAAGAACCAAGAAAGGGATCAACACCTGGCAACGTGGAAACGACGAGCAGCGTGCAGTCTTTACCTGCCGGGAGCCAAAACTTCCACATCGGAAGTGACACATCAGATAGGAGCGCAAAGAGAAAGCGGTGGGGAGAGCTGCTGCATTTATACTTATACAGTGAGGGGCTACCATTGGTGCTCAATTAATGATCCAGATACGAAGCATTATGCTGCTACATTTATTTAAAACTAATTATTGTGGCTCAAAGACAAGATTGAGGCATTGTGATTGCAGAGTTTCACCACAAGAGGGAGACTGCGGTTAAGGGTCGCTCTTAGACAGCGCAGGTCAATCCTGGTATTGTGATGAAGCTCAGAGATGAGTGCAATAGTTACAATGCTGCTTTATGTTTGTTTGCAGTAAAACAGCATTCAACTCCAGGCACGCTGTGATTTATTCAAGTGTGCTACAAAATTTGGTGTCAGAAGTGGGATCAGCGGTGCTTCTGAGACAGTGAGGTTGCAGAGACCAAAGCACGATGGAGCTGGAGAGACTGCAGGACCAGCTGAGTGAGTCCCTGGTGCAGTTAAGCTTTGAGCAACTACAAGAGATGTGCCTTCATGCTAAAATCTCCACTGAAAAACAGACCTAAAAGCACCTGCTGATCAGATTAATAAGCAAAGCAGCTGATGCAGCTATAGAAGATGAAGAAGAGGAGGCAGCATCTGAGTTCCTGGTCCAGTTAATAAAAGCTGCTAAAGAGGTAGGAGAAAAGAGTGAAGAACAACCACAGAGGACCGAGAAAAGCGCTAGCCCTGATGCTGCTGCATTAGCCAGCCCCCAGGAACAGTATGAAGCACTACAACTGAGTTTCCAAGCCTCTAAAAATAACTTGAGGAGGAAATGGCAAGGCTTACCACCAAAGTGACCACAAAGCAACCCAGTAATGTGTTGTTGCCACAACCAGCTCCCTCAATAGCCACCCAGCCACCGGAAGTGACTATTTGAAGGGAATTTAAGATTAATGGTCAAACTGGAGAAGGATAAACTGTCATATTCTAACTTGATCCACCAGATTGACATGGGATTAAGGAAAAATCATAGTGAGGCAGAGATCATTGAAGCAGTGTTAGTATTCATAAATTTTTATTATGACCCCCCAGAGTATTGCCTGTTCTGTTGACCACTTAATATCTGACCCTGTGACCCTGTTTTACTAAATTATGTGCTCTTATTTATCCCCATGCCTAACAAAGCACACTGCCCACAAAACCTGCACACCGCTCATTGTCACACGTTATTAAAAGAGTTGTACATATCCTGTTGACAAATGAGATAGGTCAGAAGCGTTAGTGCTTTTTATGACATAAGTAAATAAGTATGTTGGTGGATTGGAAGATTGTAGGTTGTAGATTAGAAGATTTAGAGAATATTAACAGATAAAAGTTTAAGATAGCACACTGGATAACGATAGCAACACATGCAACAGGCTGATAATTGTATATTATGTTCTCTAAATATAACTAAATCCAACGCTGTCAATTTATACTAGTAGCGAGGCTGATGTTTTGGGAGTGCAATTGTAGTTAAACATCAATTTAATATTGAGGCTGCAGAATAAAGGGTGAAGCTTATGATATGAGGACACTGATTCTGGAATGTGAGCTCATAATGTCTCTCACCATTGCATTGCACTGACTTAACACCATCGTCATTTTATGTATATGTATATATATATATATATATATATATATATATATATATATATATATATATATATATATATATATATATATAGATACATAGAAAGAGAGCTATGTTGTGAAATATTGCAACCTATACAATTATACAATAGCCTACTATATTAGGGCTGTCAGTTTTTATTTGATAGTCGAATCAATCAATCAGGAGTGCTGAGTAGACAATGGTGAGACTGAAAATGAATGCAGTGTTTTTCAAGTAGTCATACTATACAAACATCCCTAACAGGTGATATCATCTTGCATATAATTGGGAGTTCGTTGTAGAGCGTCAGTGATGCTGCAGGCCAGGAGTACTGAGTGGACCACAGTGAGACTGAAAACATAGTAAGGTGGGTCAGGCTTAATAAATCATACTAAATGGGTATTACCTTGCAATATAATTAAAGGAATCATATTAAATATAACTATTGCTATTAGACATATTATTTGATACACCTGTGGAACATCATGCAGTGCAGTACAACAGCTGTGCCATAAATTCTGCTTTTATAAATCTTATACATGTTCAGTTTTTGTTGACATTATCAGAAAGGTGTCCATTTTACTTTATGTTATTTGTTAGGGTCATAGTGGGGGGTGGTGCTGTGCTGGACTGCATTATCTCGACAATTGTTGCTTATATTTTGCCTTCAACAATTTTAATTGAGAGGGCAAAATATCAGGAACACTGATGAATATAATGCACCCCAGCACAGCAGACACTTTTTGACAATGTCATCTAAAACTATGAAGAAATATCTGCTACTAAGAACTACTAAGAACTAACTACTAAGAAATATATAAGTTTTATAAATGAAGAATGTATGGCAGAGCAGTTGAACTGGGTTGTCTTAGACTGCACAAGTGCGCCTTATGAGAAGGGTGATGAGTCTGTATATTAGTAACTGTAATGAATATATAGTTAATTAATAATTTAAGTAATCATACAGCATTGATGCTGCATGCTGCACATCTGGAGAACTAAAGAGTAAGGACCAAAGATCTTATAGCTCAGGAGTGATGATGACGATGCTGTTACATGTCTCTTGTTAATGATTGTAGCCTTCTGGTACTTGGTGGAACAGTGATGTTGCCGAATACAGGTAGGTGGAGGGGCAGTGATGCTGGCTTTGTCCTGAAACACTTTCAGCTGTTCTGTAGTTGCTTGATGTTGAAACTAGGCCAGTGTTCTTTTTCTCCTTCTTGGTTGGCTCCTGCTTCCAAGATGGCCATCTTTTCAGTGTTGTTTTTTCCTGTCATTTTGGTTTGTTTTTTTTTGCTTCAATCCGCAACCTCAACCTAATAAATCTCCCGATGATCTTTTCTCTTACTCCACAGCATGCTTTTCTCCTGTTTCTTTCTTTGGGGAAGCCATACATGTGCACACCTTTCTCCGAGCGATTGGAGCATCCCCATGCAGCACAGCACACCATGGTGAAGACTGTATTCAAGGACAACACAGCGGAAAGGACACAAACAGCTTGACATGCTGATCTGTTTGACTTCTTTAGATACTGTTTATAAAGAATTCATTGTGGTATTACGTACATTGGGAAAATCAAGACTGTGATTTATTATGCATCAATGAGTAGAGTAAGTTTGGGATAAGTAAGAATAGTTAACAAATAGTGATAGAATTCCATTTATTTGCAATGAATTCAAATGAAAATTTAAATTATTTGCCATGGATTTCCTCTTAGAACACAGTTATCATAATGCTGCTGTGAGTCCAGACCAGTGTTGTTTTTGGCAGCCATTTTAGGTTTAGTCTTAGTCTTAGTCTTTTGGACGAAAATGCTTATTAGATTTAGTCAAATTTTAGTCATTTCTATATGTGATAGTTTTAGTCCAGTTTTAGTCAACGAAAACTTAAACAGGTTTTAGTCTAGTTTTAGTCAGTTTTAGTTTAAAAAACAAAATAATAAGTATAGTCTTTTAACGGATGAATTTAGGTCAATAAGTATTGGGGAGTGCTGTTGGACAGAAACCTTTTATCTCCATATTTCAACTTTTCAACTTTTTTCCAACATATTTCAACTGTTTTTTTCATGAATTGATGCCCTACTTCAGGGCTATTCAACTTCAATAGCAAGTGGGCCGAATATGACAATCACTGGAAGTTCGTGGGCCACACAAAATATTTGTCAACTAATGGCTAAAAAATAACTCTTGAAGATAATAGATGTTATATTAGTATGAACGAATGACAGATATCTATTTTCTTTAACTTTAATACTTTCTCATAAGGAGCTTTTTAACCAAGGTCCATATTTATATTTTGCTACATTCAAGATGAAGAGGCCAAAGCCATCAGACCAAAAATAAATGGACTGTTCACAACATAACATGACATAAACAATTCCAAACATAGCAACTCCATACCCACAATCAAATGTATTAGCGCTGAACAGTAAAACAGACAAACAAAATAATTAACATAAAACATAACTGTTGTCGCAGAGACAGCATCACATGCTTCATGTGATGTAACAGTAGCATACATCACACTGCTGTCATTTTGAGCCTGTTCAAGTAAATGGGAAAAATTACACTGCCTTGACTTTGCTATTTCAACATAGTTTGGCTCATAGGTAATAAGGGCAATCCTAAGACACTCATGCAACTTCTAGTTGGTCATGGAGCAACTTGCCTTTGTTTTGATGGCATTCATATGAGAAAAGCTAGACTCACATGTGTAAGTGGACCCAAACATTGTCAGTGTTAGCAAGGCCACTTTCCTTGTTGTGGGGTACTGATATCGGTTAACATGTTTAGACCAAAAGTTCTCTGCACCCTCAGACTGCAAGTGCTGTTTTAAAGCGAGAAAGGAGAATTGCACATCAACCATTTCCATCTGAAAGATGCTCTGATCAATAGAAGACATTACCTCTTTTGCTTTTGCACAGACATGACATAACACCAGCTTTGTTGAGGTTTTCCAAAAGCTTCCTTGAGACATCCTTTGCGAGTAATTCCACTCTGTGAAGAGTTGATGTGTCAGAGAGAGGCACTTTTTAAATGGATGAGGTGACACTTTCCTTTCCTTTTTCATCTACAACCACTTCATCAATGACAGCGAGCACAGAGTCTTTAACTGTCTCTGCCTCGGTAAAAGGCCTCTTCTGTCTGGTGAAGGGATGCGATCATAGCCCTCTCTTGTTCCGTGCAAAAGCAACCGAGGGCGACTTGACACTGTTGAAAAGACGCTAGCAGACGCTGTACTTTGCCTCGCCGTTCCTCCGAGCCCTCTGGAAAACTGGCAAAAAAAAGGAGCCATGGTTTGACTTATAGTGCCTCTTCACGTTGTATTCTTTCATGACAGATATGCACTCGTTGCACAGTAAACAGACAGTTTATTACTTGTCGTGGTAGGGCAAAACAAACACTCATTTGTCCATCCATTCGCTCTACAACTGGCGGTTTTCCAAATCAGTTTTTCTTTTTTTGGGCTTTAAGGGCGACATGTTGCAAAGCGGTGTTAGCTTAGCTCACTCTCTGACCTCTTCACCTCTCACCCGCGAGCTGAGTGCCGAGCGAGTGTAGCAACCAATCACAGCGCACGCCTGTCGGCACGTAGCTGCGTAGTATAATGTGACATAGATATTTTCGAGTCAGATCGGAACCGTTGTTGAAGTAGCTCAGAGCTACCGGTATACCATAATTTTATTATATCACATTAATCACACACGTCCATGGGCTAGACCAGATTTTGGTACCACTCAAGGTGGCAAAACCTAGTAAAATCTTTTGAAATGGTACATGTCCATAGATGATATTTTGGTATGATAACCCATCCTAAGTGGTAGCTTTGTGACAGTTATCAGCACATGAAGTTAAACACCCCCTACAATAAATAGGCCTCGAGGCGCAGGTGCCTATCCTAATTTCTGCTCATTATTCAGAGCTTTACCCATCCTTTATGAGGGCATGTTTGGTAGCATTTTAAAGAGTAGTTTCATAGCTTTCATTTAAACCAAGTTTTGGGCCTGTCTAAAAAAATACAAAGGTCACATGGGCACTTCAAACTGTCAACAACAACTATTTTTCCACAATTTTCGCCTAACTGTAGTCTTTTTTATAGCAGTGTAACATGTAGGAACAACACTGACACAAACAACAAACACTGAAATACTCACAGGACCGTAACAATTCAGGAAATGTATAATCAGTCCTTCCAGAAAAACGCTGAGTTTTTTTGTGATTGTTGCGGGCAAAAATCCTTGATTATCGGCACGGTTTTTTGAAAAATGTGATGGAATATGCGGGATATTTATGCAATTTTATGCGATGAAATTGCGGGAACTTGAAAAAATCGCGGGAACTTACAAAAATTGCGGGAACTTTCAAAAACCGCGGTTTGATGAAAAAGGGAAAAAAAGTGAGTCCCCCAAAACTCTGTTCTCACTAGGCTGCTACCTTAATGTAAAGAGTCATTTCTTATTACTTCCTATGATAAGCAGCATACTACATTACAGAAAGTGCTGGAAATATTTAAGTTCTCAGCTTGTTTTATTTCAGACCTTAATAAAAACATGGCTCAAACTTACAAAACATTGATGAGTCAAACAAGTTCTGTAGCTTTAAAAAAGGAATATGCTAAAACTTCTGTAAAAATGAATAAATAAAATATGAAAGAATATAATGTGTGTTTTCTGTTTTACAGAGGTAGCGATACAAAACAGACATCTTCTGTTAAAATAAGTGCTTCCAATGCACAAAGTGCAATCTCTTACTGTAACATAAATTTGCATACTACTAATATACTTACAACTGTAAGGTTTTTGAAACTAGTATGATTTTTTGTTGGCAAATGAGACTGATTTGCGGGCTTTAGAGTACGTTAATGAGACGTAACGGGCCGTACTTTTGATCAAATTAGACAAAACAAGATGCCAATAAGACGTAAAAAGCTTTACTTTGTATCAAATTATACAAAACAAGACGCTAATAAGACGTAACAAGCTTTACTTTTATATCAAATTATACAAAACAAGATGCCAATAAGACGTAACAAGCTTTACTTTGTATCAAATTATACAAAACAAGACGCTAATAAGACGTAACAAGCTTTACTTTGTATCAACCCTTACGAAACATAAATATATTGCAATATATTAGAAATTATATTTCAATATATGATAAACTTGCTCATATATTTGGAGATATATAGCAATATATGGATGGACAAACTATTGCTATATATTGATTCATATATTGTAAAATACACTGCTGTGCAAAAAAAAACTAATACATTATTGCGTACGTTGCCTAAGTATTTTTTGAGTCATGCTTAGGTCATTATATTTAATTTACATTATATAGCCATATGGATGGACCATACATGGCTATGTGTTGATTCATATATTGTAAACTGTAGATGAACTAAATTATCATCAACAGCAGCAAAAAATGACAACATTTTTTTCTTTGAGTCCACTTTTTATTCCTCCACATGACATTTCATCTTCATCATTTTTTTTTATAAATGACAATTCATCTTCATCATTTTTTTTTCCATAAATGACATTTCATCTTCATCTTTTTTTTTCCATAAATGACATTTCATCTTCACCATTTTTTCCATAAATGACATTCCATCTTCAAAATTTTTTTCCATAAATGACATTTCATCCTCAACATTTCAGTCCTCCACACGTGGAGGTACACATGCATAAAGGTTGGCATAATGTGGCAGATCAACTAACATACATTTCCTGTTGAATTTCATCACATCAAAAACCTGTTTCCTGCCCTGTAACACTCTTTTCAAGCCAACTACATGTTCTAAATTTGGCATTGAACTGTATGATTTCTTATCAAGTCTCCCTACCACAATGTAATAATACACAGTGATTATGTTTCCATCATCCAACAAAATAGTGAAGCTGTTCCTTTTCATTACTCTAGAAATCATAGAAGGTCTTCTGCCACCCTTTACTGGTGGATTTTTACAAGGTATTTTATATAATTTAATTGTACATTGAATTTACAGTAATCCCACCACCATCATGTTCGTCTTCTGAGCCATTGTCAGAGTTGTGGTCAGAGGAATCCTGATCCAGCTTCTGTTGTGTAAGAATAGAGAACAGTTTTGGACAAAGCATATACATATACACTACTCACAGTAAGTTAGGGATATTGTTATTTACATGAGTGCTTTTCCAAATTGGTCTGAATTTTAATGAAATAAGTAAAAGTTCCCTTTGATATTACTAATAATGAATGAGAAGAAACACCATTTTCATTAGTTTAATATTTATTACCCCAAAAATGTAGACAATAACAAGGACAGCCCCAAATAACAAAAATTGACAATGTCAGTAGCGGGTGTTTCCACCATTTGCCGCAATGACAGCTTGACAGCGACGTCTCATGCTCCTCACTAGCCTCATGATGTTGTTCTGAGGCAATGCGTTCCACTCCTCCACAAGTGCTACACGTAGTTCTGCCAGGTCACGTGGGGGTGGGGTACGATCATCCAGTCTCTGCTTCAGCTGGTCCCAGACGTGCTCTATGGGGTTCAGGTCAGGGGACATTGCTGGCCATACCATATGAGGCACTCCGACTTGTTGAAGTCGAGCTGTGACAATTCTGGCACGATGTGGTGGAGTATTTTCATCCATGAACAGAAAGTTGGGAGTGTGCTGGCGGAATTGGGGGATGATGGTGGGTTCTATGATGTCTCTGAGGTAAGAACGTGCAGTGACTGAGCCATCTACAATAACCAAATCTGTTTTGCGCTGACTGGTGATGCCTGCCCAGACTTTTGCACCTCCCCCACCAAAGGGAACCCTGGGGACCATGTTGACCTCGGTGTATCGCTCACCTCGCCTTCTCCAGCAATGCTGACGACCATCATTTCTGTGCAAGGTGACCCGACACTCATCAGTGAACAGGACGGTAGACCACTGCTGCATTGTCCAGGTCACATGGTCTCACTGCATGAAAAGTGGGATTTTCATCAGTATGCGGCACTGTAGATTGACGTGGAATTTCAGGTTTGCTGCTGCACGCGGCAATTTGCAGGCAACACTGATTGACACTTGCTTGGCAGTTGTCCCCCAATGACCCCCCTCCCCCTGATTCTAGGGGAGGCTTTAACATGTAAATGAAAATGCTGTGAGCTATACAAATGCAAATCAGGGTTGCAGGGGGAGTTTTACCCCAGGTGACCTTTTTCTAAGAGGTGTTAACTTCATTTTAAGAATATCTCTGGTATAAATAGATCAGGCTCAGTATAGCCCAATTATAGACCCTTATATTTGAGCTTGAATGGATTTATTTAATGAAAGTATGCTAGATTAATTACTGTGTATGTCATCAGCAATGGCCAATGTTATGTAAAAAAGATTATTTATTCTTCTCTCTCTCTCTCTCTCTCTCTCTCTCTCTCTCTCTCCTGGGAACAAGTTAAAGATAAAACGCCAGTTGTTAAGAAGTTAAAATTTGCATGAAATATTTTGAGATAACCAAGATATTAAAATGTAAAAAAAAAAAAAAAAAAAAAAAACTTCTATAATTTCATGGGTTCTGAATGTTTTAAAAGCAGTTGAAAAGTAATTCGTATTGCGTGTGAGAGTTCATGACCTGTAAGAGTTTTTAAACTTCCGGGTTGACCGGAGCGTGAGTGACGAGGAAGAAGGAGCAGAGAGTTAATGGCGTCGAACAGCTGACAGAGGACTGTGTGTGTCGTCAGTGTCGTGTTTTATCACTAACAGACTGTGAACTGTTGTCGGACGACGTGCTGTGAGTGTGTGAGTTGGACTCTCCATCGCAGTCGAAGTGTTTGTGTTTTGATGGACACGAAGCAAGTTCGGCTAAGCTAGCTAGCAAGAGCTAGGCTAGCAGGAGCTGGGCTAGCGGCCCGGCCATTGTCGAGAGGAGGCCTGCGCGGACAGGAGAAGCTTTGCCGGGTCGCCACGAAGAATGTCGCCGACAGACGGAGCTTCGCTGCCGCAGAGGGACACGGAGGTTTATCGCTGCGAGCATTTTGTTTTCACAGACTAACCTCGCCTCATAACAAGGCCTCAACCTCCTATTAGCTCGGAGCCACGTCTGCAAGTCCACATTTACACGATGCCGATAATGACGCCATTGTGTGTAAGTAACTGTTACTGTTTTCTCCCTCGTTTAATTTTACTGTGACTTACGTTTCTTTATTCATACCAGTCTTTTCAATTGTTTTCCAGCTGCCTGTAAGACATTACGAGACAGTACGCAGGACAACAAACAACCAGATCTTCCATCGCAGGCGGACGCTGTGAGGAGTTCAGCTCGGAGTCGATCGAGGACAAAGAGGGTAAGATTTATTAGATTTGATCCGTTTTTGGTCAATGTGACTATTATTCTATTAAATAATAGATGTGTTGTGTCCATACGCAGTGCATCGCGCAGTACTGATCATCTTTATTGATTGTTTTTACAGCTGCTGGAAGCGAGACAGTGTGCCAGCTGAGGATGAGGTGGACCTTTGGAAGTGCGCCGCCATGGACCTGATGTCTGAGGAGGAAGACGGCACAAGATGGCGGGTGTCTGGATGAATTGTGCGACCTCCGTCCTTTCGCAGCCGGGAGCTCACCGAGCTCCGCGCCACACTGCTGTCACATGAGAGGCGATTCCGAAGTACAGGGCAGCGCATCACAGACGTCTGCAGAAACAGACACTTCGCGGTGCTGCAGGATTTTGGGCCTCTTGTGCGCTTCCCGTTTGTTGTGTGGACAGATTATGCTTTGTACATGCTGTGTGTTTGTGCTAATAAAACTCTTCCTTTGAATAAACAACTCCTTCCTGGCAAATGTTCCTTTCCTCAGTAAATTCATTCATGTCATTGATGATATCATAAATATAAATGAATGAAGAAATCATATAAATATAAATATATAAACATAATATTTATATACATTCCCACCGGGGTTAACATTTATAATGACCCAGGGTAACCAATCACGAGTGATTTTGCTTGTTTATGAGTAGTGGTTTCATCCAATACTGAGTGAGGATATTCAAGCCAGCCCACACATTCTCTGGCCAGGCGTGGTTTCGCTGCTATTCATATGCAAATTAGAGGCGTTCGCACCTCCGGGAGTTCCACTGACGTCATGGTTCGTTTCCGACAATTTTCGGCACAGACAAACGCCACGTTCACAGCCTGTAAATTGTCGTTAACTGCCGAAAATTAGGGAGATTTCCGGGCGTTTACGGGGCCGAAAATCCCACTTTTCATGCAGTGTCTTGTGCCCACTGCAAACGTTCACGGTGGTGTCTTGGTGTCAGTGGAGGAGGTGCAACAGTGTTTGATATGCATTATAATTAAACTGTACTTCATATATCAATATTTAAAGCACCCTAGCAAAAAATGTACTCCAAGGAACTCTCTTAAAAAGGTGCGATAAATGTCTAATGCTGTCCGCCTGCAAAGTGGATGGCAAAGATAAGATTTTTCTACCAAATGTCTCAAATGGAGGGCTTTCCTATTATCCCCACTCAACATTTGGTCTGACCCAAGACTACATATTTGCTCAACTTTCTTAACAGATACTAATCAAGAAGGATTACATTTCTATTAACTGGTTAAAATGTGGCCATTTAGTGCAGCGTACTACTGTCTAATGTCTACAAAATACACACAAAAGGTCATGTTCACGACTCACCATTTCCTGGTTCGACTGATGCACATTGATGGCCTCAATCAGTTTCCTTGAAAATCCTTGAAAAAATGTCCTTATTTCAATGAATATCTATTGTCAGAGGCTGTCCGGGGTGTGTGACATGTATGTGACATTATGAGTCTATATAAACTTTATGAAGGAAAGAAAATGTACTTGGAAGAAGCGGTGTGTGGCCTGGGATCCAGAGGTTATTGTACCCCCCGCCTGCACAAAGTAACTTTAACTTGACTGGAAATAAGTGGCTATACTGATTATAGTCTCTATCTCTCTCTCTCTTTTTGTGCTGTGTGCCCTTAAACAGATTGCATCATCGCCAAAAACCGCCAATGTCTGTTGTTTAAATAAAGTTTATGAGCAAGTGTGCTACATCATGCTAGCTACGTTTAGCTAAGCCGCAAGCTTGTAAAAACCCACACAAACCACGAAACTACAACAGTAAATACAGAACTGTTTAATAACGTAACTTAACCAGGCTAGGATGGAGTAAAACACAAACCTCCTTTTCCAGTATCTCCTTGTTCTTGATGGAATCTCATATTCTGAACCTGGGGCAGTGTTATCTTCTCCTTCTGTCCATGCTTCTTCTTCTTCTTCTAATTCTACGGTGTAAAAACAGCGTCTCTGATTGGTGGAGCTAGTTGTTACCATGGACACATGAACTGCAATGGTTTATGAGATGGCAGAATAGCGTGAAGCAGAGCAGTGGCGCGAATGAGACAGACACCGCGAACGAGACACTGCTTTGCCTCAGCAGTGAGAGGAGAGAAAGGAAAATTAAGTTTGCCTCTAGTAAGCTGGACAAAGGGGGAGGACAAAGATGCACTTAGTCCCCGTACATTGGATCGTAGACTTCGATCCTAAAAATTGTCAAAAGCATTTTCTTGTCGAGTGCCACAACTTGGGTGGCAAGAGGCCTACTAATGTTTGGACAGTTGAACCAGCACGCATTTTGCAGTTGGCAGGCAAGTACAGTGCTTCATGTTTTTTTACTTTGTTAGTCATGCAACATTAATCATGAATATCCTGTTGAGGTTTTTGCATTTTGCGGTAGGCTATTAGCTCCGGGACAGTGACGAGCTAGCTAACGTTAGCTAGCTGGCGAAAAGTTCAAATGAAGCAGGACTCGTGTGACTCACGATCTTTCGCTACGTTAGCAGCCTTTAGCTGGCCAGCTAACGTTCGCTAACGTTGGTGGTCTTTAGCCAGCTAGCTATCGTTAGCGACCGTTAGCGACGGTCGCTAGCTCGCTAACAGTTGCTAACGTTGGCAGTCCTTAGCCAGCCAAAGGCCGCTAACATTAGCCACCGGTCGCTAATGTTGGCAGTCCTTAGCCAGCCAAAGGCCGCTAACATTAGCAACCGGTCGCTAACTTTGGAAGTCTTTAGCCAGCCAAAGGCCGCGCTAAAGGCCGCTAACGTAAGCGACCAGTAGCTAGCTAATAATAATACTTGACTGTCAGTCAACATTGTCAGCCAAAATGTAACGTGTTAAAATGAATAGACTAAACTTATTATAAAAATACAGTATTTGATGTAATGTAATCCACATTTTTTTTGTTTCTAGTCATTAAATTCTGTCTTGCTACTATTTTTTACTAACAGAAAAGGAGTCTACACTGAAGACTGCTGAGCAGAATCTCTTGCAAGAGGACCTACCAAAAAGCAAGAAGAGAAAGAGTGTACCCAACAAACTTTTCCTGGACACACAAGAGGAAACTGTTGGACAAGCTGCAAAAAAGGTAATGGGGTTCTTTTCGTGACAGCTATTTGAGAATATATTTTTACATTACTGTCAGTTTTGTAGTTGGGTTTCGGGCCTGACTAACACATAAAGCTCCCTTGGGGAACCTTGGTTCCTTGAGAAGCCAATTCTGATTGAAGACTGAACTATTTACAGGTAAACGACTGAGGTGCGAGTACTAGGCATACAAGGAAAATATTACCAGTATTGGGATTCACCTCATCTTTACTTTTGCAACAATCAGAGGCTTACACTGTGGATGTCTTGCTTAATTTCTTATCTTTTACAGACGCAGCTGTCCAACAACACCCAGGGGCGAAGATTCCAGAAATGCGGACAGCAATAAACAAAAGGATCTGTGAGTTAAGACACCAGGAGAAGAAAAAGTCCAAGGACAACTGAAGGGCTGGCCAGTGTTGTCCTGTTTTTTTCCACTGAGGGACTGTTGTGTTTTTGTTGCACTGATTACTGTTTTATTGTAATGGACAGTTGTCCTATTGGACATGTTTTATCAGTGTTTTTGTTAATTAGGGCCCAAGCAGGGAACCTGCAAGGACCCTATTGTAATTAGGGCCCGAGCAGGTAGACCTGCGAGGTCCCTATTGTTATTGGAAGGACAGAAATTTTCTTCTCCAAGTTTGAATGCAGTTTTGGATGCCTGAACATATGCCAAAACTCACCAAATTTGGAATATTTGTTACATCTGGCGAAAAATTGCGATCCTGCATTGTCATTGGGCGTGGTCGTGACCTGCGGGCTCTGTAGCGCCCCCTAATGTTCATCCCCGCCTCCCATAAGTGCGTAGAGGAGTCAGCTATTTAGATGATGGCGGCGTTTTTGTCCAATTCATGCCTACTTTGAAAATTATCTTGTCCTAGAGCTTAAACACCACAGTCTTCAAATTAACTCAGTAATTTTCTTCATGTCTTGAAGAACAAAAGTTATGGAAATCATTCAGCTGCGCCAAACTTTATTGGGCGGTGCGGTGGAAACCATTTTTTCCTCACGCTGTCAAGCATCGAGGCTTTATAACTTTATCATATAATTTCCTATCCACACCAAACTGCTCGTAACTGTAGAGGCTGTCTCCCCGAACAAATCTCAGCATCAATACTAAGTCGGCCAATTTTGCTTTTCACCACCATTTTGAAATATTGCCAATCTTCATACTTAAATTATCTCCTCCTACAGATGTAACGCCACCGACTTCAAAGTCACTCAGTAGCATCCTTTGACCTTGAAGATGAAAAGTTATTAAAATCTTTATCCTACATCATACCTGCTGGCCACAGTGGAGCGGGCAATTCGAATCCTTCACCGTAAAGCATCGTGTCCTCATGACTTCTTCATACAATTTCCTATCTCGGCCAAATCTCTCAGGAATGCAGAGGGAGTCGCCCTGATGAGATCTGTGTGGTCATGGGGTGTGGCGGTGACGCGCGGGCTCTGTAGCGCCCCCCTATTGTGATGCCCCGCCTCCTACTTGTACATAGAAGGACAAAAATTGGTACGCACCTTCATCATGACCAGACACACAAAAAACCCATTTGGATGCTTACTCTCACTCCAACAGGAAGTCAGTTATTTTGATGTGTGGCGGAATTTTTGACAAATTCATGCCTACTTTGAAAATTATCTTGTCCTAGAGCTTAAACACCACAGTCTTCACATCAACTCAGTAATTTTCTTCATGCCTTGGAGAACAAAAGTTAAGCTGCGACATGCTTTAGTGTGCGGGGCGGTGGAAACCATTTTTTCCCCTCGCGGTCAAACATCAAGGCTTTATAACTTTAACATACAATTTCCTATCCACACCAAACTTCTATTAAGTGTAGAGGCTGTCTCCCCAAATAAATCTCAGCATCAATACTAAGTCGGCCATTTTGATTTTGGCCGCCATTTTGAAATATTGCCAATCTTTGTACTTAAATTATCTCCTCCTACAGATGTAAGACCACCGACTTCAAAGTCACTCTGTAGCATCCTCTGACCTTGAAGATGAAAAGTAATGGAAATCTTTATCCTACGTCATACCTGCTGGCCACAGTGGAGTGGGCAATTCAATCCTTCCCCGTAAAGCATTGTGTCCTCATAACTTCTTCATACGATGTTCTATCTCGGCCAAATCTAGAGGGAATCTAGAGGGAGTCGCCCTGAATAGATCTATCCATCAATACTGTGTCATATCAATAGCGCCACCCACTGGAATCCCACTGGAAACATGAAGTAAGTTTTATCGCAGTCAATTAGGGCGCCCTACATGCATGTACATGAATGAAATTTGGCACGCATGTGTGTTATGACAAGACGCACAAATGACTCATTTACACCCACACTCTCAGTCCAACAGGAAGTGGTCAATTTTGCTTAGAAGCAAATTAATTGATGGTGTAGATGATACAAGTCGCCACTAGATGGCACTGTTGTCTTTCAAGGCACATGTATCCTCTCTTTATAATCTCTGAATAATTCCATTCAATTCCAGTAAGTCATCCGCATATTCATCAGATTTTATTAAAACTTCAAAAGGTGGCAGCACGCACTTCTTGGAATAATAACTGGCAAACAAAGCAGAACTTAGATCAAAAGCTTTACACTGATAGACAGCCATAAATACATTTTTGAAAGAAGGCAAGTGAAGCATTATTCTACACTCATTTATGTGCAGTGATGACAAACATAGGCTGTGTCCGAATTCAGGGGTAGCATCCTTCAGTGACCCATCCTTCGCCGCCAGCAAAAGCCGGGTCCTTCAGAGAGACCTACAGGCCTCGTCAGCCTGTTGTGAATTTGGACGGTCTACCCTTCGCAACATTTCCTGGTTGCGTCACCAGATGTTTCAGCCCCTATCCGCACCTCACTATTTCTGGTGAGGTAAGGTTCGCAAAAGTGACAAGAAGAGTAAAGTTTGACTGTCAGATCTGTTTGAGCTTCTGGAATTCCTGATTTCCTTTTTAATCCTTCTGCTTGTGGAGGAAGAGGAGAAGCGGCTCTGGTTTATCTCCGGCTGAGAGGACCGTTGAGAGGTAAACCTGTTATTGAACCCACAGTAATGTTATCGATATTATCATCATTAGCTAGCTAACAGTTTGGGGTCATTAACATACCGATACATTACGTTAATGCTGACATATATACTGCTGATCACCACATATGATTTTATTATGATTTTAAAGGCATTGTATTTTAAATGTTTGGTAGATAGTTTAGTTTGCTGTAATTTATTATGATTATTATTATTATAATTAGAGTATGAAATCATAATTCCTGCGTCTTTCTTAACCCTTATGTTGTGTTCCGGTCAAATCTGTCCGATTTAAAAGTTTTATCTCTGAAAAATGTATTTAATTTGATCAGACTGACCTAAGAGTCCATGACTTTGTCCACAAAGAGGATTTCAACACACAAAATAAATGCACACAATTTTGTGTATTTTATTCAACTTTTGTACACTCTTGGTGTTCCCGGTCAAAAATGACCAGTCATTAGAAATGAATGGGGGAGACTACAATAAGTGTAAAAAACTGATCTCAGGTACATCCTCATTTGTCATATGGACACACACACACATACACACACACACACACACACACACACCTTGGTTCCCAGGCAACTACCACGGGAACCTTAGCCCAGTAGAGTCTCTCTCCCACGGGAACAACACCTGTTCTCAGAAAGTTGTTGGAACATTGTTTCAATAATATTGAACTTTTCTCGCAGCTTTGGTAGCCTATATAAATGCTTTTTTGAGGCCCTGCTCACAATTCATTGTGTGGCAGCACCATGGAACGTCGATATACCATAAGTGAGGCTATTGATTACATATGTGATCACCACACTGGTGAAGAGGAGAGAGGCCAGGAAACTGACAGTGAGGATGGATTAGAGGAGGAAGTGTCAGAAGATGAAGACGACACAGAATATAATCCAGACCAAGAATTAACTGATGGGGAGGAATCCAGTGATGAAGAGGATGGCCATGCTGAGGCTGCTGTCACATTCAGGTCAAAGAATGGGAACTTATCCTGGTCTTCATCCCCACCTGAGAACCACCTAACCCTTTGACCAGAAACATGACTAGTGTTACTTTATGTGACTGTATAAAAAAATTAAATGGTTTCAAAACAAATGTCCATGGTAACTTTGACTCTGTGATGAACAATATACTATGTTTCATCTGATTATTTTTTATACTCAAAATAATCCAGAAATGATACTTTTTAGAACTCGAATTCAAGATGTATACGCTCAGATCAGTGAGGTATACAGGCCATAAATAACAAATAGAAGTTCAAAACTTGTAATGTTCACAAGAACTGAAGTTGATAAAAAGATCTAACACAAGAAGTAGTGATAATATATGTATTATACAGTTTTTATGATGAGTTTAAATGGACCGGTCATTTTTGACCAGGAACACAAAATTGTTTAACATGAAACGAACACAACTTGAGGGTTAAACATTCTTAATGACATGTCAGCCGTCGATGGAGTCAGAACGGCAGACCCGGTTGATGGACGATGTGGTGGACAGAGGAGACTGGACCCACAAACACCGTGAGTACCGACCCAGATGATGTCCCACTGACACCATCCAGCCCAGCAGCACTGCAGGGACTCCTGCTCAGCCTGTTACTGTCCATCATCTATAACTGTTTTAACAGTAACCCTGACCCCAACGCTAGGATTGGGGTTAGGGTTTGGTTGAAGGTGCACTACAAACAGCCCGAAACATTCAAGCCAACACCTCCTGGAGGAGCCATCTGGAGCCTGACAGTTAGTCAACCCTCACCTCTCATCCATCACTTGGCTTTAACAGTAACGCTGACCCCAACGCTAGGAAAAACAAGCACTTCTTTCTGCTGTGAAACGCTGGGGGCGTGTCAGTTAGAGACGCTGGAACCAGGCCCATGCGGCGGGGGCTACACGTCATGTTAATGACGTCCGTGTCTCCCCAGGTGTTCCCCTTGTCTATCTAAACCGGCGGACAGTTTATAATCATATAGATGCTGTTATAACGTGTAGTGATGAGATCCTGACCCACTAAACATCCTGGAAAGTGACGGAGTGAAGTTTTTCGCGCTAAATTACATAATTATACATAATCACCATCAGTAAACAGGACGCTGTCTGACTCTGTCACTCGCGGGGACTGAGGCTGTTTTCTGGGGGACAGTTTCCTGAAGTCTCGGTCAGGAGGGCTGG
The DNA here is from genome assembly GCF_900880675.1 of Sparus aurata. Taxonomy (NCBI): domain Eukaryota; kingdom Metazoa; phylum Chordata; class Actinopteri; order Spariformes; family Sparidae; genus Sparus; species Sparus aurata. Next base: position 19,360 of record NW_022045145.1, on the reverse strand, counting down.
CGGTCGCGGTGATTTATTTTCGTCAAACACTCGGTGAGTTAAACACTCTTGTGACAAGCGTGACAGACGCTGTTTTGTGAGCAGAAATGTGAGGAAGAGTCGGGAGGACAGGGAGGGGACGGACAGGAGGACAGACGCTTTTCCACATACAGCTGTGGTATTTGTTTTCCTCATATAAGTTGCTAAAGACAGTTATAGTTACTACGTTACTTTTGTTCGGTCATGTAACGCTGCTTTGTGGGACATTTCTCTGTATTTAGTTAAGTGAAGGACCTGTGCAGTTAGACTGTCAGACCGACACGCCCTCGCGCCGCGCCTCCAGATTAGCCGTTCACACTGGGACGGCTCACCAATAATGCGACCCTGATACTACCTCCACATACCGCCGGTGGGACCCGCCGTCAGCGGGATGGAGAGGGTCGGCTGCGGCGCGGCCATATCATGCCGGTGGGACCCGCCGTCAGCGGGACGGAGGGCTGGCTGTGGCGCGGCCACATCATGCCGGTGGGACCCGCCGTCAGCAGGACGGAGTGGGTCGGCTGCGGTGGTGGCCACATTATGCCGGTGGGACCCGCCGTCAGCGGGACGGAGAGTGTCAGCGGCGGTCAGCAGCGGCCACATCTCCTCGTCTGCGGAGGAGAGGATGCAAGCCGGGGACGGAGTTGACCAGCGTCAATGGACTCCCCCGTTTCCTTACGTTGTCATCCGAAGGAAACTTAAATAAGCTAACAGCGCCGTCACACTGTGGCATCCAGGAAAGATGCAGAGCGATGTGGAGGAGACATGGCTGGTTAGCTGACTGGTTGACTGGTTAGCTAGCTGCAAACTATTGTAAGCAATGCTATCCGAGACTGGAGAGTGAGTGGGAGAACCGCTGAAGCCGACGCGCTGAACGTATTTATAGCACTTCCGCAGCAGGGCGGGGTTTATGCAAATCATATGGCCGCGTTACGTAACGCAGCCATGATTTGCATGATTTCTGACCCGCCCATTAAATCCTGAACACAGAAATGTTGAAAAACTGTTTGTGAGCCTAGCTCCAAAATTAAATTCTATATGGCCGAATGGCTATTACATGTTTTAAGTAAACACATTTATGACCCGTTTAATGTGTTTGGAAGAAAATGGCTGATTTTGGTTTACACAGACTTTAAGTAATAGTAGGGAATTATTATAAGCCTGTTATATATATCTATATATCTCTCTATATATATAGGTATATAGATATATATAATGCATTTTCTGCATATTTTAGACTTTGATTAGTAGCAAGTGTAACAAAAGCAATTTACCCTCAGGCGTCAATAAACTGTGAGTGATTCTGAAATATCTATAATGGAGGTTGTGTCCATATTTAAAGTCAAACAAGTTGACAGTGTGCTAGACAGCTGTCACATTTACATGTCTGAAGGTTGTCATTATATACACAGATTCTATATTTAAGTTATTTATCATCAGAGTAACAGCGTTAGATACATTAGTAGCTATAAACAGTAATTTAAACATTAGAAAAATACTTATGTGGGTTTGAGTGCCTACGTGTATAGTAGAAATATAAGGAACAGGTAATGTTTATTTATGCCGGTGAAATGTTTGTATGTTGTGTGTATGTTGCAGTATCAATGCTTGGATGAGGCTGTTCCGTGGTCAAAGCTTTTTAAACAAAGCCTGCAAGTGGGGGAGATGGGGATGAAGCTGGTGGACCGGCTTCTGAGGCAAAATCGTGCCTTCAAGAAGCAGGCGGCATAGTCTGCGAAGCGGGCTGAAACATCAGAAAAAGCCATCCAGCAGTTGAAGGCTGATAATGCCAAACTTAAAGAAGAGTTGATGGCAGCTTGATGTGGTAAGTTCAGTTACTGTGAGTCAGCAGTATATGTATATGAAAAGTCAGGGTTTGTACGGCTGCTTTAAATCTGTGAAAGTGCTCGAATTTCAATGTTGTGTTTTCAAGGTCTGAGAAGTGCTTGGATTTAAGTGTAAATGCTTGAAAGTGCTTGACTTTATAACTCTGTCTTTTATAAAATTGGGATCAGACTGGATAGTTTGTGTACATGCAGAAATAAAATCAGTAAGAGAATTGAGAGATTTGTTCCATGGGAGAGACTGTGCTCTCCAGTCACATGACATGTAAGTTTAGACTTTTTGAGTAAGTTAGGCCAACGCTGCACATTAACACTTTGTTTATGATAACTGCTAACATTAACTAAATTAGTGGTTTTACACAGGAAATTAGATAAAATGTTGTCAAAGTTAACGTGTTAACTAAGACTGAAAAAAACATACGCATTGACGCATGTAATTAATATGAAAACCATAAAACCATAAATAATAATTAATTCAGCATTAATCAAATTAAGTTATTAAGTTATTGCCTGACTGTGTCTGCCATATATGGCCTGTGTGTGTATCGTCACACATGCAGTTGGTAGGAATAGAGAAGGATGGCTGAGGAGAAGGTGGAATTTGATGCAACTTGGACTGATGACATGGTCAATATTAATAAGCTTTGATGAATAAGCCAACAGCGCTCTTTGTAGCACAGAGCATCTTTCCTGCTGCTGACAGGCTGTCAGAAGACAAGTGACTCACACCAGTTGATTAACGACAGAGTTGGAAACGTGACTTTTCAGTTTGTCTCTGTAACGTCACATCAGGCATTGACATCTGTAATAGCTTTAAGTGTGAAAAAGGAATCTTCACTTGTCTCCACTTTTCATTACTTACTTCTAATAAAGTCAGATTAGATGGCAAGCCAATAGTTCTTACAGATAGGTTAGACAGTTTGAAACCTAAAAATGTATGTCCAAAAACAAAAGTACAGGGTGCTTTCAGGTCTGTCTTTGTGCAAGTTTGCTTAAAGAAGGCATACCTCTTTTTGGATAAAATTTTGTGTCCTCCTTGAATTTATAAACCTTTTGCTTTGATGAAACATCATTTTAGATGTTTATAGCATAATTCAATCTACATAATTGTGATAAAAACTGAAAGAAAAATAAACAAGAGTTTATATATATTCCTGTAGATATGTATTTTACACTTGCGATAAGGTGCTGAAAACATTAGAAAATGACTGTTTAAAGTGCTTGAAAAGTGCTTGAATCTGACCCAGAAAAATGTGTACGAACCCTGTAATTGAGTGTGGGAACAGGTTAAATAGTTCATCTAACACTATGATTGTGTGTACTTGCAGAGGTTACTGATGCAGAAATGCTACAGATCGTAATGCAGGTAGAAAAGGGTAAGTTGTAAATGTAGTGGTTTATTACTTTCAAGGTTTGCCTTTATATGTGAGTGTAATTGAAGTGTAATAATGTATTTGCCTGTGTTGTTTATGTTATTTGTTGTATGAGTGGCGAAGGTGTTGGAGGAGGGTAAGTTCTAAATGTGGTAGTTTAGACTTGAGACATTTATGTATCTCACATTAGGGAAATTCACTTTTCACAGTAGCAGGTAGACACATATAGAGATAATTTAAATAAAGTGTCAGAGTATTGCCTTGTTGAGGTTAGATACATAAATACATAGTGTTTAAAGACAGCACTTTAAAATAATCAGACTCAGTGTATGAATATGAATACATACAAAAAAGAAAATAGTATTATTGTGTGGGGATAGTGTGATACTTGCCATGGACACATGGTCACATGACCAGCTGATTGCCTGCAGTCATGTGACCGGCTGTCAATCAGGAAGTGATAAAGTGCTGCTTGTCTCAGTGGAGAGCCCTTTGACTTGGCTGCAGCACCTGGTGTGGTGTACTCTCCCTCTCATACAGGGTGAAAGCCGGACATAGCTCAGGTTTGTGCTAGCCTTTTGTTTGCGTCTCACCTATGTCACCATGTGTCCGTGTGCTGCCAGCGCTCTTTGTGTTAAGTGTTTTAACCTGTGTGGAAATGGTAACATTATCTGAAAGATATTTTAAGTATATTTTATTTATGTTTCAGTTCAGGACTGACGTGACCACTGACGGATGCTGTGGCACAGATACTGGTAAACAATATACATGTGTTTATCTGTTTTTTTTAATGTATTTTTAGATTTCTGGTATTTATAACTTTGTTTCCTTTTAAATAGTTGATGCACTGGATTGCTCCTTCTGCTCCCGCATTATTTAATTACGGGAGTTTGTGTGCCCTTGCAAAGTAGGCTTGTATTTTTATTACTATGTTTTAGTGTTTTACTTATGTGCAATATCTTGAACCTTGGGATGGCAACTAATGCATTCTGTGTTTTCTTTAAAGGACCAGGCCAGCCACTGTTTTCTACTGTTAATTTACTTTTTGCTGTTTGATTTGTAGGCTTGAGGCAATTGGTGTACATTTTCTACAATACTTGATGTACTGAGTAGTAGTCATTTGGATGGTGATGTCATTTAATGTTTCTGTTCTCTTTTGTACCTACAGCTTGACTCTGTGAAAGGCCGGGTCCGCACTGACACACAGCCTCCTTCTGTGGTGGGACTGCACGGGTGACACTCTGTAGTGGTGTGTATATTTGGTCGTGACACTGCATGTAATTCATTGCGAAAATCATATGTAAATAGAGGTTAAGTGTGTAGTGCTATTACGTGTGTAGTGCATGTGTGTGGTGGTAGAATTGCTGTCTCCTTTTTCTGTCTCCCACAGTCATTTTATTGTTGCTGTGTATGGCTGACCCGCCCTTATTGTGAGGAGAACTGATTGACTTTAACCACCCAATGAGATTGTTTTATTGCCTCATGCCTATGTTTAGTGAAATTTGATCTATATATTGTAATAAAGCCAACTTAACTTTTGCACAGGATACGCCTCTGGTAAATTGTTTCTGTTCGGGGAAGTCAGAGTGGGTCACAAATTGCATTGTAGACATTAAAGGTTTAAGGGTTCCTCCTGCCCCTTAGCGGGAGGTGGCGTTGTCAGGCATTTTTAAAGGTAGTCTTAGTACCAGGCACTACAATTGCACAGAATAATTGCTCAAGATGGTGGAGATAGAAGTGTAAGTAGTGCAAGATAAGTAGGTGCTTATGGTGTTATGTTAAAGGAGTCATCACCCGGAAATCGCAATTTCTCTCGTTAAATCATGCATATTGGTGTTGGACCTCTGTTGAAACTTGCCTGAATGGCTGGAGTTTGAAATTGGCTTATTTTTTAGCTTTGGCTCTTTTTCTGAACAGGAATAGCGCACAGTAGTGCGCGTTCCTAAAGCACGAGATTTTGACTCATATTAAGCATCGGCTCACAGCCGTCCTCAGCCAGACTTTCTGAGTGAGCATGCCGAATCTGCTCATTTCTCTGTCATTTTCACGCCATACATCGTGACTGCCAGCTTTGAAACTCAGGTCTTACATGTAAAACACGAGTGTGAAAAGTAAGAAGGAAAAAACAAAGAATTTACCATTCAGAGACATCCTGCTGTAAACGTGTCTCTTCCACCGTCTCTGCCTCTTCCACCGTCTCTGCCTCTTCACTTTCCCGTTCGGTTTCCGACTCCGGCTCGTACATAAATGCCTGAATTCCGTAAGGTTTGTCATTTAGTGTGTGCACCATGACAGGGGGCTGTTTGTTTTGGAGTCCGTGTGTGCATGCAGGCTCGCCCCCCATTCCGACTCTGTCCTTCCTGCGGCCAATCAACGCGCGCCTCATTACATATTAATACAATGCACATCCGGACCGGTCAAAACCTTGCGCATAATCTCGCGTGAGAAAGTCGCGGTATGAAAAAGGGTCAGAACAAGCTCTCTGTTTGATTTTTTGAAAAAAAAAAAATTCTAATAAGTTTTAAGAATTGATCCAAAGCGATCCAAGAGGGACTGGATATGTAAAAAACCAGGTGATGACCCCTTTAAGGGTTATAGGTGTTGAACAGTCTGACATTTGTTGGAATGAATGACCTGCGGTAGCGTTCCTTTTTACACTGTGGGTTAAGCAGTCTGTTGCTGAAGGAGCTGCTTAAGGTCCCCACAGTTGCATGTAGGGGGTGAGAGGGGTTGTCCATAATTGATGTCAGCTTGGCTAACATCCTCCTCTCACCCCCCTCCTCAATGGAGTACAGAGGACAGTCCAAGACTGAGCCAGGCCTTTTCGCCAGCTTATTGAGTGTCTTCCTGTCTGTCTTTGAGCTTCTACAGCTCAGAGAGAGACAGGAAGAGAGTCAAAAGACTCTAATGAGACTCTTTGTTACATTCAAGCTGTGCCTTTTATATGTGAGTGTAATTTAAGTGATAATTTGTTTGCCTGTGTTGTTTATGTAATTTGCTGTAGGAGGAGAAGGTGTGGTGGGAGGAGTCTGAGGAGTGTCTTTTTTTTGTTTTCATTTTTGGTCATCTAATAAATGTTGTTCGCGTACATGTTTGTTTCCTTTTGTATACAACTTCTATGGTGATGAGGGTGTTAGGGATTGTCCTAAATGTTGACACAGAAAACAATGGTAATATTACCATATGGGGTAAACATGAAAAAAAGTATTCCAGATGTGTTAGTGTTAGTCATGAGTTATTAGTTATTTCTGAAAGAAGGAAAGTAATTTTACTGATGTTGTAATGTTACATGTGAGAGGTGGTTTGTTTTATAATGACAAAGTTAAATTAGTAGTCTGTACAACTATTTTGTTATATTGGTTAAAATAGTCGTTATGATTTGAGAGTAGAATAAGATACACATTAATTGTGAAAAAATTCCACTGTTTGTGTGTGCAGGCAGTGTGTCTTGGTTTGCAAGTATTTGCCACTCGAATCAACAGTACCAGTCAGAGTCAAGGTGAGAGTCTGAGATGTGTCAATGATCATACACTACAACATCACATACAATTGAAGGGTGAATTCTAGTAATACATAGTGGACACAGGCAGAGTTAGTCAGTCCCAAAACTTTTATTCCATTTTTATGACATTTGCAGGATTCATAGGTGTCATTGATTTAGCCAAGAGTGACAGGAGATATCTAGGTGTGTGCTGTCTAACGGTGCCAAAGCCTTTTCTTCCCTGCTAGCAGCTGTAATTTTTCCTCTGATTTTGTCAAGACCTTATATCCTCCACACTACCCATCTAAACATATCAAATTGCTGATAACCACTTTCATTGAATCCTGAGTTGTCTAATTAGGGCCCGAGCAGGTGGACCTGCGAGGTCCCTATTGTTATTGGAAGGACAGAAATTTTCTTCTCCAAGTTTGAATGCAGTTTTGGATGCCTGAACATACCCAAAAACTCAAATTTGGAATATATGTTACATCTGGCGAAAATTGCGATCCTGCATTGTCATTGGGCATGGTCGTGACCTGCGGGCTCTGTAGCGCCCCCTAATGTTCATCCCTGCCTCCCACAAGTGCGTAGAAGAACGAAATTCAATACGCAGATAGTAGTAAATAATATGTTCTATTGCGCGTGCATGTGAAAATATGAATGCGCGTGCACAATTTATGATATGATTTATGATCTATTTTATGACTGTTTATGGTCTATTTTATGTTTGTTTATGGTCTAATTTATGTCTGTTTATGGTCTAATTTATGACTGTTTATGTCCGGTTTTATGTCTGGATTTATGTCCAGTCAAATGGTTCTTATATTGTGGATGTTTACTCAACCTCCTCTGACCCCCACCCTCTGACCCCCATCCTCTGAGCTTCACACCTGTGAACTGCATGTCTTGTGTGTGTGTGTGTGTGTGTGTGTGTGTGTGTGTGTGTGGGGGGGGGGGTTTCAAAGCTCTTCTGCAACCACCCATTCACGGTGATCTTGGGAGAGAGTGGGGAGTGTGTGGTTAATTTGTATTTCTTAGATGTTTGTCAACTTTATGGCAAACAGGTGAAATAATTTCAGAGTGGCCAGGAACAAAATGTGGGAAGGAAATGGGTGCAGACAACAGCTGTGATGGTGGGGAGTGTGTGGTTAATTTGTATTTCTTAGATGTTTGTCAACTTTATGGCAAACAGGTGAAATAGTTTCAGAGTGTCCAGGAACAAAATGTGGGAAGGAAATGGGTACAGACAACAGCTGTGATGGTCTTTGAAGGCCGACAACTGGTGGAGGAAATGATCTTGTCTGGTGGTTGGAGACAGTAAGTTTTGACACGTATATAGCAGAACCTGCTAAAGAGGGACAACCTGTGTGAAACAGGAAAAAATCTCTTTCCCGTGATGGCACCTCAGAGAAATTGCCTGCAGACACCGTCTGGTGGTGGGGAGTGGTTAACTGTATTTGAATATAGTTTTCTGTAGGGGATAACTAATTCTCTCCTGCTCTGCAGCCGTCTAGTAGTGCTAAATCTTTAAGTTTTGTTATACCAGCTATTCTCAGCTGTTTTCCCCTCTACATTTAAATTCATTTGGACAAGACAATTTTCATCTGAAGTACCAATGGAGTCTCTAAATGGTGAGTTATTATTTCATTATCCTCTTTCATTATCCTATTTCTAATAAGGTGGTTTTAATGGTTCTGTTGATCTTAGGATAATGTTTTGCATACTGTTTTAAAGGTTTTGTTTATTAGGTCACTTGGTGGGTGGTGTGTTGGATGTTGAGGAAAACCCTGATGCTGACAACCAAGGCTAGTCTTTAATATCACTCATTTATGTTAGAATTTATTCAATTTACAATTTGTTTTAAATTGATTTCTTTACCTTCTTTTGTACAGTTTTCCAGGGAGAAACACGGTGCCCTGGTGACATCATTAGTGCAGAGCGAAAAAAACTTGATGATCAGATAGCTGTTTGGAAACAGAGAACTATTGGGGAGGATCAAAAAGGCCTTGATGGTAAAACAGTGTTTTGTTTTATGCTTAAATAGAAATTGTCAATATGTCGTCAGTTTATATTAATTATTTATAAAAAAAAAATTCTGCTAATATGTATAGATTGCCCTCCCCCTGATAAAAAAATCAAAAGTCTGGATTGTGCTAAAACCTCTGGCAAGAAGTCATTATTGAGCCGAAAACGTTGTGGGATTAAGAGCCGTCAAACTGATAATAATGCAACGTATGTAACAACTATTTGTTAGTAGCATGAATTAACAGTCATAGTGTGTGTTATTATAATTATTAATATACTTGAAATAAATGTTATTGTTGATTCTAATTTTTTTTCCTAACTTTATCGCGTTATCACAGGTCGGGGAACGGTGTATGGCAACCGTAGACATTCCTCAGAAGGCGCAGTTTTTTCCCCTGAGAGAAGTGGATGAGGCAGTGCAGGCACTCGTGCAGCTAAACACAACGCCGAGGGACGAGCCCCAGTTACCCGCTGGATATGTGGTTGCCTCTTCCCAAACAGGTTTTGTAGAAAATGATGTGTATGACAATGATATTTTTATTGTAAGCCCTCGGTCCAGTACACCTGATGAACATATATCAGCAGATGTATTGTCGCTACTGGCCGCTACAGTTAGCAATATACAATCATCCCCGGTAGGGAGTCCTAATAGCAGTGTGATCAGTGTGGGCAGCACGCCTTTGACATGTCTACAATTTAATGATTCTCTGGATTTATCAGACGTGTCTCATAGCAATACTAATCAGGTTGGCTCGTTAGAGCATTTTGCTCCCCTACAGGAAACTGAACTGCCTGATTTAAGTAGCCATTATGGCCTCGATCTTTTCGGTCTAGGACTAGCTAAACAACATGACGCAGAGACACAGACACCAGTTAATTTGCAGGACTCTGTGGTCGGTAGAGTTGATCAGCTGACGGCTGTAGTAAATAGTGAATTTGCAGAATTAAAACGACACCAACTGGCTTTGGAAAAATCCGTCAGTGAAAATAAAAACCTGTTACAAAAACAGAATGAAAAGCTAATTGAAATAGTGCAACAACTAAGAAGCTCTACTGCGCAGCATAAAGAGGATACTGCAGCTGTGAGACGATGTTTGAGGGAGCATTCCGATTGTAACGCCTCCATTTCTATTTTGCTAGACACGTTGGTGCAGAAGCTTTTGAGTTAAAATTTTACTCATCTCTGTGACCCTAATTAGCAGCCATCAATTCGCCTCATAAAAAAAAATTCAGACTTAAAGACGGGATATGGAGTGTTTTAGACACCAGTGATGATGAAAATGATGAATGGAACTCTGATGATGAGAGAGCTGTACCTATTGCCAGCGAAGGTGTCCATGGTAGATATATCTGGTTTGCGCAAAAAAATGGTGTGCCTTATGGTGATAATGTAGCGGGCAATGTCGACACATTGTCTAGATGGGCTAGAGTTCGGGCTAGACGAGTCGATGCCTTAACAAGACGTGTGACACATATTGCGTCCACCCGCCTCTGTGCTGCTCGTACTGTTGCTCATAATGCTAGTTTTACTTGTGCTAATGATGCTAATGTTGTGGCTGCTTGTGGTAGCGTGGCCTGTGCTGATGAAACTACTTCTGCTAGTGTTTGTGCTAATGTGGACTGCGCTGATAAAAATGCTTCTGATAATGGTTGTGTCGGTGTTAATAACAGTGTTATTGAGATTTCTGACGATGATGATGATGATGACTCTGTTAGCCTTGTTATTGTAGGGTTCGATACATCAGTCAGTGTTGATACTGAGTCTGTTGTTCAGGCTGACAGAGTTATGTTGCAGAGTCCTGCAGACCCCCTCAGTGTTGGTGGGGCTTGTTCTATAAATCAGATAGGTGGTGGTGGCGGTGATAGACAAGCAGAACAGGATGCAGTGGCTGAGCGTGAGTCGGGGTCTGTTTCCTTCTCTGATGATGATGATGATGATGATGAGGTGAGACCACCGATACAAGTCCGTGACATACCGAATTTTAATGCGATGGAGTTGCGGCAGCGTCTCGATTTCAGAGACATCAGTCTCGATAACCCCGAGTTGGTACCCAGGAGAATCAGAGAAAGGTTGTCTGGTGTGATAGACCGTGCGTTAGATGGTACACACCCTGGGAGTATTTTAAATGCGGTGTTAAGAGGGCCGTCCCTGGCCAATGATGTGCAGGCTATTTTAAACTCTGACAACCAATACAATACAGATTTGTTTCTGGAAGAAATTTCGCGAGTTTTACAGAGTAATGACACGTCCATGTCTGATGATGAACTAGAGTTTATTGTTACGGTGGTGCAGAATAGAAGCGGCGGAAAGCGTAAAAATATTAATAAAATACCGTATAATAAGATATTGTCGGAGAAAACACGATTCCTATTTAATCCTGACAATAGGGGAGGCAATAATTTGTGCTTCAGCCTCTGTCTTGCACGTTTTGAAAAAAAAAGACAAGAAGAGGAAAACCAAAAATTGCTCAAACAAACAGTGGATGTAGAAACATTGGATGAACAAACATATGCAGAAAATACCCATCTGAAAATTTTGGGTGATCTCACAAGCTGTGCGTCCTATGATAAAGTAGCCGCATTTGAGAGAGAGATAAATGCAAAAATCATAATATTCCATCACACAGCCAGTCACAAACGCCTGGCGTGTTACAAAACACATGATGAGATTAACAAACATACCGTCTGGTTATACTTACGGGATAATCACTATTATTTAATAGAAAACCCGGCAGGATTCTTTGGCTCCGCATACGTGTGTAATTATTGTTATGAGACATATGAAGCGGTCTTGAGTCATAGCTATAAACTCAGGTGCAAAGTCTGTTTTACAAACGCTTGTCACAGACATCCAACTAAAACTGTAAAATGTGGTGACTGTAAACGCATATGCAAATCTAATTTTTGTCACAAGCAACACAAAATGGTGGAGAAAACTCATAAAACAATACCATGTGACAGACTAAGGTACTGTGAGACATGCGGCAGTGTCTACACAGTGGGAAAAGGAGGTAAAACACACAAATGTCGCCCCCTTAAGTGTCGTCACTGCAATGAAGAAATAATGGATGTCAAGGCCCCCCACCAGTGTTATATTCAGCCTCTGAAAAAGAAAAAGCCGACAGATAAATACCTGGTATATGATTTTGAAACTCGGTATCACAATGGCAGGCACGAAGCAAATTTTTGCTGTGTAAAAGACCTTGACGGTAAAAACATGTTTTGTTTCCCCGGCCTAAATTGTGTGGAAACATTTGTTGAACGCTATCGAAAACCCAAATATAATGGATACACATTCATTGCGCACAACGCGTCAGGGTTTGACAACTATATTTTGCTTGAATATATGGTGAGAAATAAAATCGCACCTGAACTGACCATGCGAGGTAGCAGAGTCATTTTGATGTACGACCGAGCGTACAAGCAGCGGTGGATAGATTCTTTCAGCTTTCTACCTATGCGTTTGTCAAAAATACCAGCAGCATTAGGGTTTGAGGACATGATGAAAGGTTATTTTCCTCATAAGTATAACACAGCGGGGAACGAGAAGTATGTGGGTCCCTATCTGGAACCATATTACTATGGTTATGATAATATGAGTGACAGTGAAAAAATAACGTTCATGGCTTGGTATAATACTGTCTGCGGAGAAACTTTCGACTTTGAGAAAGAGATTCAGCAGTATTGTGTCAATGATGTGAATGTGTTGCTCAGAGGATGTAGTATCTATCAGGATACTTTTCGGAAATGCACAGAACTTGACCCCTTCGTCTTTACCACATTGGCATCCAGTTGTATGGGTGTGTTTAAAACATTGTTTCTGAAGAAAGACACACACGCTCTCACGCACGACAGTGCATACGTTGGCCAGTATAAGGCGTATTCAGATGTGTCTATTCAATGGCTTGAATATCTGAGTCACAGTCAAAAGATTGAGATAAAACATGCAGTCAACCATGGCGAACATCAGATTGGACCATACTTTGTGGATGGCTATCAACCCAATACAAAAAAGTGTTACGAGTTTGCCGGCTGTTTTTACCACGGGTGCGTGAGGTGCTATGCTCAAGCTGGTTTAAATCCCGTGGTCAAAGAGACTTACGGTGTGCTTTATGGTCATTTTATGTCAAAGGTAAACGAACTGGAGTTTAGATATGGTCATGAAGTTGAAGTGATGTGGGAGTGTGAATGGCTCCAACGTAGAAAGAATGATTTAAGCGTTCAAACCTTTCTACAGAGTTACAGGAAACCAGAACGTCTGGACCCTCGAGAGGCTCTTTTTGGAGGCCGTACAAATGCAATGAAGCTGTATCACAAGGTGTCAGAGGGTGAGAAGGTACGATATTACGACTTCACCAGTTTGTACCCGGCTGTGAACTCACAAAAACAGTATCCGTTTGGATACCCGCAGATTATCTATAGGGATTTTTGTTTCCTTGATATGTATTTCGGCTTTGTTAAGTGTGATGTGCTCCCTCCCAGAGGGTTATTCCATCCTGTCCTGCCCTATAGGTGTCACAATAAACTAATGTTTCCATTATGTCGAACGTGTGCCGAGGAGGTGAACCAGACCAGTAACTGTGCACACAGTGACAAAGACAGACAGTTGTCAGGTGTGTGGGTCTCGTTTGAGCTTCAAAAAGCGGTTGAAAAAGGATACAAGATTGTGAACACTGACGAGGTATGGCATTTTCCTAACAAAACAGACACATTGTTCAAAGACTATGTCAAGACATTTCTCAAATGTAAGCAAGAGGCCTCTGGCTATCCAGGACATGTCAAAACGCCTGAGGATAAGGAGAGATACATTGAGGAGTATTTCAAAAAGGAGGGTATCCGGCTAGACCCAGACAAAATCTGTGTCAACAAGGCAGTGAGGAGTTGCAACAAGCTTCTTCTGAACTCGTTATGGGGCCGTTTTAGCATGAGGAATAATTTGCCAGTGTAGCAGCATAGAAATAGGGCTGTCTTGCTGCAGTTAATTGTGCACAGCTGACCACTAGGGCAGCAGTACATAAGTACAGCCCTCCTCCGTGCGCTCTCAATGACGCGTCACTTCCGGGTCAGAGGTGTTTGCCTGTACAGGTAATGCTCCGTGCTGCTGTGGCTACGGCTACTGCTTCAAATCAGATATCGCTTGGTGTCCTCGTGCTTAAAGCCTGTGTGTTTTCACTGCAGAGCAGCGACCGAGTGCCCCATACTCCGTGCTCCGTTTGATGCCTGGTTCTCTCGGGCGGTGGTAAGTGTCCTCTCTCTCTGCGTTTCACTGTATGCTAGCCTGTAGCTAAAGCTAATGTGGTTGCAGGTAGATGTCCGCTGCCGTGTGGGTCTCTCTCCCTCCCTCTCCCTGTGCAGGTTTGCCTCTAAAAACAGGTATGCTAACTTAAATCTAGCTCTCAAAAGCCTTGGTACCTGTAGCTCCGCCATGCTAATTTTATGTCTATTGTCAGGAACGCTCATCAGCTGGCTGAAATCCACAGGTGGCAAATCACATGACCACCACCAGCTGATTGGGACCGCTGCTGTTTTGTCTCTACCACATTTATGCACGACTTTGTCTCTGCTGCTGCTTTTATATACGACGTTGTCCCCTGATCCGCCGGACTTTGTCTCCGGCAGTGACTGATTTACCGCTCCCTTCATTTTCCCGCAGCTCTGTGCTGCTTGGTGGCGCTGCTGCTTCCGGGTTGTGGCCGCAGCTGGCTTGCATGGTGCACTGCTGACATTGCACTTTTAACCTGGTTACTTTTGTCATTTTAACTAAATGATTGTGAGAAGTTAATCCCTTATTTTTGAATTATTTGTTTTCTTTACGTTATTGTTTGGATTAAGTAAATTGCTTTCTTTAGGCAATTGTGTTTAGCTTATTTTGTGAATTTATTCCTTGCTTTCTTTTGTGTATTTTTGTTGTACATTTTGGGTCAATTATTTCCATTGTAAACTTCCTTTTTTTTGTCTCCTTCTCAGTGGCTGCAGGCTGGTGGTGGTGCTGGTGACGTGGGTGGTGGTGTCCCTCCTTGTGTGCTGTGCTTCTTTTGGATTTTGGTGATATCACAGTGTGTGACTGCCACGCGTGTCTGGGTGAACCCTTTTTCTATAAGTTATCCTTCTTTGAAGTCCCCTTCCCCCTTCACTAGCTCATTTCCCACCAGTAGGCCTCAGCCCCTGATTGGGCTTCTTCTTCATTGTGCATTAATGCCAATTTTGTGAGGATATATATATTTATTATCAATAAAGTATTTTTGTAAGCTGTGAACCACGTGTCTTGCCTGCCGAGTGGAACGAACCTGTGTTTTTGATCACTGTAAAATAATTCCTTGGGTGCATTTCCCAAGGTGGCGTTGTTGGACAACTTGACATTGACATTGAGAGCCTTTGCCCCGCCACACCAGCATGTGAGTTGATAACAGAATCAGACCGCTTTACACAGCTGATGTTTGGTGATCAATATGATGTGCGGCAGTTTTGTTTCATATCAGATGATGTTGCTATAGTACAGTGGTGTCATGCTGACATTAAAGCGGCCAGAACAAAAGATGTAAATATCTTTATTGGTGCCTTTACCACTGCTCATGCGCGTCTCATGCTTTATGATGTGATGGAGAAGTTAGATCGCCGTGTGTTGTATTGTGACACGGACAGCGTTGTATTTACTTCCCAGCCGGGGGAGTTGATCCCACCCTTAGGCGAATATCTGGGTAATTTGACGGATGAGTTAAATGATGGAAATATGTGTGACCTTCCTGAAGAAGATTATATCACCGAGTTCGTGTCGGGGGGTCCAAAGTGTTATGCTTATCACACAGCTCACGGCAAAACAATGGTTAAATGCAAGGGTGTGACCCTAAACTCCAAAAATACATCTGTGGTCACCCACAAGTCTCGGGTGGGTTTGGTTCAAGCCTTTGTTGCCAATCAGAATACAGACGCACACGTGGTGACTGTTTCTGAAACCATTAAAAGAGACAAAAAGCGCTTCCTTCTCAAGAATGACAGTTACAAAAAAAATTCACGTTGTCTACAACAAACGCAGAGTATTAAGTGATTACACTACCCTACCTTATGGCTATTAGACCAGATCAAGAATTTGATGCAAGACTACAACATCCGTTTAGTTTGGTGGCGAGCGGCCCTTCAAATTGTGGGAAGACCTATTTTGTTAAAAATGTTATTGAAAAAGCATCGTCAATTATTACACATAATATTGACAATATCGTGTATATATACTCTTGTTGGCAACCTTTATATGATCAGCTGCTGCAGATAAGAGAAATTAATTTTGGAATGGTCTACCCGAATCTCTGTGTGATGTGTTGTTACCCCCAGAGAAAAACAATTTGCTCATTATAGATGATTTGATGAATGACGCCAGCAACAATTTAGAAGTGCAAAATGTTTTTACAAAATACATTCATCATAGGAACTTGAGTTGTATATATTTAGTCCAAAATTTGTTTATTCAAGGCAAGGCTAGCCGGACTATTAGTTTGAACACCAATTACCTTGTTTTGTTTAAAAACCCCAGAGATAAATACCAGATAACTTTAATAGGCAGACGAATGTTTCCTGGTAACTCTAAATTTTTTTTGGAGGCTTTTAATGATGCCACCAGTACAACATATGGTTATCTTCTCATTGATTATAAAGCCAAGACACCTGATTATTTAAGACTTAGAACAGCTTTGCTGTCTGACCGTCCGGTTGTATACATCTCTAAAAAGCAGAAGGGGTAACCATGTCGTCACGCATGCAGAGGAATTTGGCCCTGTTGGAACTGTTATATAAATCAACGCCGAGTATGCGCAGGGTCATAGTGGGGAAAGCTAGCTCGGACTTTATCAATGCTCTGTGTGAAATAGCTCTCAATGTGCTGAGTGGTAACATCCCTTTGACTGATAAACAGGACAAACAGCTGAAAAAAAGGAAAGCCGTCATCAGATTAGTAGCCGACAAAAAAGTCAGACTTTTAAAAAAGAAAAAGAGTATCAATCAGTCTGGAGGCTTTTTGTGACCTCTACTAGGAGCAGCCATACCCTTTATAGTCGGTCTTTTTAACAGAGGGTGATATGGAGCATACGCAGAAAATGTTCCTGGTGCCGCAGCATCAGTTGGATGCCTTAAAACAACCGCAACAGTACAGGCAGAACAGATCCATAAGACAAACGGCGCAAAATGAATTGGATAAAACCATGACTGATGTCCTAAACCTGCCAGACACTGATGTATATGAAAAGGCCAAAAAATATGCAGGTATTCTACAGAGATACCTAGTGATGACAAAACAGAATGAGCTTGAAAAAAACCTTTTAACTCTATCCATACCAAAAACTTCAAACCTTGTGGCACCTATCGATGACCAAGATAAAAAAGATTTAATCGCTGAAGAGGTACTAAAACACATGCCTAAAAGAAGCAGGAAAAATGCCGAACACATTTGGAAGCTGCAGCCCGGGCAAAAAATGTGATCTCGTGGACAGATCAGGGTGAGATTGTTATTGACAGCCGTCCTGTCCAAGGTTCGCATTTATATGATCTGATAAAAAGTGTCACTGCCACACATAATGTTTTAGACCATATGTGTCAAACTCAAGGCCCGCGGGCCAAATGTGGCCCGCCACGTCATTTTATGTGGCCCGCGAGAGCTTAAAAGGTCTGATTATCTTATAATAAATAAGTGAAAAGGATGCATTGACCATAAACTACATTTCCCATAATGCATGCCGATCATGTTAACCGCGAAGTGACGGCATCCCGCCACTAGACTGCGGTGTTTCCACATCAGTGCCATTTTCCGAATTAAGAAATACAAACAATGATCCCAAAATGTCCAGGAAAAGAAAAATTGATGCAGATGGAAGGCTGTTTCAAGAAAGATGGGAAGGCGAATATATGTTTGTGCTTCAAGGAGAAAAACCGGTATGTCTTTTGTGTTATGAGGCAGTGGCTGTTGTCAAAGAGTACAATCTACGTCGGCATTTTGACACTAAACACGGAGCTAAGTATGCCAAAGTGAGCCTTCAAGAAAAACAACAAATGGTGGAAGAATTAAAAGGCAAATTGCGATCGCAGCAGGATATGTTCAAGAAAGCCACAACCAAAAACAGCACGGCAGTTAAAGCTAGCTTTATTGTGGCTGAAGAAATTGCCCGCGCTGCAAAGTCTTTTCAGAGGGTGAATTTTTGAAGCAGTGCATGCTGAAGGTCTGTGAGCAGGTGTGTCCCGACCAGATACAGACTTTTAAAAATGTCAGTTTATCAAGAAACACCATCGTGGACCGAGTTAAGGAACTAGCAGGAAACCTGGAAACACAGCTGGCCGAAGAGACATGCAGCTACATTGCTTTTTCATTAGCTCTTGACGAAAGCACAGACAACACAGATACAGCGCAGCTATCCATTTTTATTCGAGGCATCAAGTCGGACCTTTCTGTCACTGAGGAGCTGCCATGCATGGGACCACAACAGGACGGGACATTTTTGATGCGGTTTTGATCCCATTACCCTGGGAAAAGTTGGTGGGATTAACTACAGATGGTGCACCTGCAATGTGTGGAGGAAAGGCGGGCTTTGTTGGACTAATGAAGGAGAAAATGCAAAAACTAAGTAACTGCCACACGCCTCTGATAACATATCACTGCATTATCCATCAAGAAGCTTTGTGTGGGAAGGTGCTGGGGATGAATGATATAGTGACCACAGTCATGAAGACAGTGAACTTCATTCGGGCGCGTGGCCTAAATCATCGTCAGTTCCAGCTGTTCTTGCAGGAGATGGGCTCGGAGCACGGCGACGTGCCGTACCATACAGAAGTACGGTGGCTGAGTAGGAGCAAAGTCCTCAAACGATTTTTTGAGCTTCGGGAAGATATTGCTCTTTTCATGCAGAGTAAAGGAAAACCCTTGTCTGAACTGTCCAATCCAAACTGGCTGTGTGACTTTGCTGTGTTGTGTGACATAACTGAGCATCTTGCCCAACTGAATCAGAAGCTGCAGGGACGCAAACAGGTCATCACGCAGTTGTCCGACATGATCACGGCTTTCCAGCGTAAACTTGATCTGTGGATGTACCAAGTGAAACAGGACAATCTGGCCCACTTTCCTGTTTGTCAGAGCATCTCAGCCACATTTCCTGGTACTATTTCATGTACTCAGCTAGCTACCAAACTGAGCCGGCTAATGAATGAGTTTGATCGGCGCTTCTCTGACTTTAGAGCACAGCACTCAGGCTTTGCCATCTTTGCCAATCCTTTCACCACCGACGTCTGCACTGCACCCCAACATCTTCAGATGGAGTTAATAGAGCTTCAAAGTGATAGTGGCCTGAGAGCAAAGTTCCAAGATGCTGCAATCCAGGACTTTTACCGTCAACTGCCCCCTGATTTGATGCCACAGCTTCGACTTCATGCTGCCCGTGTTCTGTTTATGTTCGGGAGCACCTATCTGTGTGAGCAAATGTTTTCGATCATGAATCTAAACAAGACCAAGCACAGATCACGCATCGCAGATGACAACCTCCATGCTGTTCTACGGATTGCCTCAGCACAAGACCTAAAACCAGACATTGACACACTGGCCATGAATAAAAGGTGTCAGACATCTGGTCAAAACATAGGTAAGCATT